>NC_012965.1:2000290-2245428 GCF_000027005.1 Komagataella phaffii GS115
ATTTGCGCCAACCTAAAGCTTCCTGATCTGTCAGCAAGGATATGTAAGATCCAAGGACAAAACCTAAAAGACAAAGGCTTACTGTTAGAGAGCCTATTACTATTCAGCAAGTCAGGAGATATCCCATTGGTCGCTAATACTTGCTGGCTAATATTTGAGAACGCATTGTTATTGGGGCATTCAATTGGTGACAAGCTCTTGGATTCTGTTATCAGTGACCAGGTAAACGCTGAAGATAGGAGTGATAATGTTGAATTGTCTCCGGTATTGAGGCAATGCATTTCGCCATATGCAATTTTATGCCGAGTCTATAATTATTTGTCTTCAGGCTCTAATGTGAGAATGGGTATTTCACTTTTGATTAAGCTACTTCGATTTCCATTCCTACCCCCAAAATTTCAACCGCTGCTGCTAGCTCAATTTCTTCCTTTTTTAACAAGCAATGACTCAAGAAAAGCTTTTTTCAACACTCAAGAACTAGTTATAATCATTGAACTACTAAATGAGTATGACTCTAGACTGAAACATGATGTACCGGATGCCAGGAAATCTTCGGTTCTACAAGCTGATCTACTATACCAATTGGCAATAAGTGGTGACTACAACAAGGCGGACGATTGGAGAAAGACAAAGCGGTTGCCCCAGACTGTATCAGAGTTGTTGATAACCCTGAGAAAGAACATAGCTATCCAGCTCAGTTACAACTTCTCGCAGGAAAAGTGAATAGCAGATCCAAAAAGACGAATGTGATTTTATTTTTTTTTTTGTTTTTTTGTTCTGATCAATTGTGTATCTATAAGGCCAATACACACTAATTGAGTACTTTATAACCCAAGATCTCCCCTTTTTTTTAATCCTAAGTGGAGGGATATGGGCAATGTGTAGATAGTTTGATATGAGATCGATGCTTTAACAAGTGACATCTTGGGAAGCTCTAGAGTTCAGTAGAAGAGCAACAATCAGACCGTAAAGACCCAAAACTTCAGCAAAAATCAAAATCAGAATCATACCGACGAAAAGTCTTGGCTGTTGAGCAGTACCTCTGACACCAGCATCACCAACAATTCCGATGGCAAAACCAGCAGCCAGACCTGACAGACCAACTGATAAACCGGCACCCAATTGGATAAAGCCAGTATACAAAGCCTGCTTCTGTTGCAACGATGAAGAGATCAACACAGACACCACCAACCCATAAATAGCAATGATACCAGCCATAATAACAGGCACTGTATTCTTGATCAGTAAGTCTGGACGCAAGACACAGGTGGCACAAATACCTACACCCGACTTAGCAGTACCATAGGCGGCACCAAAACAGGTAAAGATGATGGCCGCAGCACAACCAATGGATCCAAAGAATGGAGCATAAACAGGACTTTGAAACGTAATGTTAGTAATCAATCAATCCTCTCATTATCTAGAGCATCGCCGAACTTACCAAAGATCTGACATTGTTGATTTAAATGAGGAATTCTAACTTGTTGTAAGTTGTGCCAAGTTGATGGAAGTTCAGAATCGATACAGATTGTAAGTCGTTGGCTGGCTGCTTTTCAAATGATGTGCTGAAAAATACGCGCGCTCCGTGCTTCTGCTGGGGGCGATTGGAGGTAACTTTCGGCCTTTAGATGGCCTGGGTAAGAAGCGAGTTATAAGTCACGTAATATTATAGAATACAACACTTCTAAGTTCAAATTACTACATACTGATATACTTTATTAGGGTTTTGCGCCCCTTAGTCTTGAGTATCAGTTTTTATAGCGGAGGATTGACGCTAATGAGATATATATCCAGCCTGCTTATGTAACGTTTGAGGTCGTGCATTCTCTTATATCTGAAATATTTTCATACATCAAAATTAGCAGAGAAGAAAAAAAGTTTTCCTACATTAGTTTGTTAATCAATCTACTTCATTACTTCCATCTTCAAGGCGAGCTATTGCAAGGAACCTTTAATTGAAATTCCAAATGTCTACTCCTAACCCTAAAGCATTCCCCTTAGCTGACTCCACTCTCTCCCAGCAAATCTTGGACGTCGTCCAACAAGCTCAGAACTTGAGACAGCTCAAGAAAGGAGCTAACGAAGCCACTAAGACTCTGAACAGAGGTATATCTGAATTCATTGTTATGGCTGCTGATACCGAGCCAATTGAAATTCTTCTTCATTTACCTTTATTGTGTGAGGATAAGAACGTCCCTTACGTTTTTGTTCCCTCCCGAACTGCTTTAGGTAGAGCTTGTGGTGTATCGAGACCTGTAATTGCAGCCTCTGTCACTACAAACGATGCCTCTGCTATCAAGAATCAAATTTACTCCATTAAGGACAAGATCGAACTGTTGTTGATCTAAATGTATAGTACACTGTATAGATGAATCGAGTTGTAATTTCATCCCTAATATTGCAATTTTTGGAGTTGGAATAGAAGCCAGAAAATGAAGCTTAGATAAAACCACTCAAATCTGTCCAATCTTTTGAATCTTTTGGGTCCACTGATCCTCGCAGTCAGCTCTCTGTAGACT
Organism: Komagataella phaffii GS115; assembly: GCF_000027005.1. Classification (NCBI taxonomy): domain Eukaryota; kingdom Fungi; phylum Ascomycota; class Pichiomycetes; order Pichiales; family Pichiaceae; genus Komagataella; species Komagataella phaffii. The sequence goes on from NC_012965.1 coordinate 2,002,810, forward strand.
ACCAAGCCAGTCAGCATGGTTTCTGATATGTACGAACTTTTCATAAAAAGCGCATCTGTTCAGCGCGATCAAACTAGTTTTTTTTTCTCTTGTCTCCCAAATCCAATTAAACATGCCGCCTTCCACTAAAAGGCTGAATAATGGACTATCAGTCACTACAAAAGTGTTTGTACGGTCCCGAAATGGAGGTGCAACAAAAATTGTAAGGGAGCATTATTTACGAGATGATGTCGCATGCTACTCCAAGCTCTGTGACCAATGTGAATATTCCCTTGAAACCACTCCAGTGTTAAGCCATGTGCCCTTTTCCACTGCCAAATTAACCAAACATTATCTTATATTGGACACTAATATTGTACTTAACGCCATAGACTTACTGGAAGGTTCTCAGGCTTTGTTTGATGTCATTATTCCTCAAACGGTGTTGGAAGAAGTAAGAAACAGAAGTTACCCGATATACACTAGGCTGCGAGGATTGTCCAAGGCTGATGCCAAAAGGTTAATTGTCTTTCACAACGAATTTTGCAAGAATACTTTTGTGGCTAGGCAGAAAGGCGAAACTATTAACGATTACAATGATCGATTGATTAGAAAAGTTGGTGAGTATTATAACTCACATCTTTCAAACTACGGTGTTAAAGTATTTCTGCTTACCGATGACAAAGACAACCTCAAAAAATGTAAAGACGAACATATTCTTGCATTATCTCTCAGAGAATATTTAGGACAGTTGCCCAATTCCGAGGATTTGTTGGACACTTTGCCATCTGCCCAGGATGATCTTCAGGTTGCTGAATTCAAATATGCTGAATACTACTCACAATCGAGACTTATTGCTGGTGTTAAGAGTAGTGTTTTATTTCAGGGACCAATGAACGTGTCATCATACGATATATTTGAAGGAACAATAAACTTGCCGTCAATTTTTCCTAAGCCGATACTTGTTAGAGGTCGTCAGAATATGAATCGTGCGACAAATGGTGACTTGGTAGTTGTAGAATTGCTTCCCAAGTCACAATGGGTTGCACCTTCCAATGATATCGTTGACGAGACAACCTTAGGAAATGCCGATAATGAAGACAATGACCTGATAATTTCTGACCAAGAGCGAAGATTACTAAACAAAGAAGCTCGTAGAGCACAAATGGAAGACGAATCTAAGTTACAGCCCAGCGCAAAAGTGGTTGGGGTCATTAGAAGAAGATGGAGACTATTTACAGGACAATTGAGTCCCAATACCATTACTACCAATACAAATGCATTGAATTCTTGCTTGGTTACATTATCTGAGAAATCTATGCCTGCCGTCAGAATCAAAACAAGAAAAGCCAATGATTTGCTCAATATGAGGATTGTCGTGGCAATTGATGATTGGCCTGGAACCTCAAAGCATCCAGAAGGTCATTTTGTTAGAACGCTTGGCCCTATAGAGGATAAAGACACAGAACAGGAGGCTTTACTACTCGAACACGATGTTGAATATAGACCATTTAGTAAAAACGTTCTAGACTGTCTGCCAAAGGAAGGTCATGAATGGATTGTTCCAGTGGATTTAAGTTCTGATGAGCAGTTGAAAAAGAGACGTGATTTGAGAGATAAACTTGTTTGCTCGATCGATCCGCCAGGATGTGTCGATATCGATGACGCGTTACATGCCAGAAAGCTTCCTAATGGAAATTTTGAAGTTGGAGTGCATATTGCTGATGTCACACACTTTGTCAAACCTGCTACTGCACTCGACCAAGAAGGTGCTTCAAGAAGTACGTCTGTTTACTTAGTCGACAAACGTATAGACATGTTACCCACACTGCTAGGTACTGATTTATGTTCCTTGAAGCCATATGTTGATAGGTTTTCCTTCTCTGTAATATGGGAATTGGACGAAGATGCAAACATAATCAATGTTGATTTCATGAAATCCATCATCAAATCGAGGGAAGCATTTAGTTATCAAGATGCTCAAGATAGAATTGACGATTCTTCCAATAACGATGAATTAACTCAAGGCATGCGAAGTCTACTAGCACTTTCCAAGAAATTGAAGAAGAAGAGAATGGATGCTGGTGCTTTGAATCTTTCGTCACCAGAGGTTAAGGTTCATATGGATAGTGAAACGTCTGATCCTGGGGAAGTTGAAATTAAAAAACTATTGGACACTAATTCACTGGTTGAAGAATTTATGTTGCTAGCTAACATTTCAGTAGCTAGAAAAATCTATGACGCTTTTCCACAAATTGCGATGCTGAGAAGGCATGCTCCCCCTCCTTCTACAAACTTTGAAGCGTTGAACGAAATGTTACATATTAGGAAAGGTATGACCATTTCAGTGGAGAACTCTAGGGCATTATCTGATTCGTTGGATCGATGTGTTGATAAGAACGATGAATATTTCAATACCCTTGTTAGAATTATGGCCACCAGATGTATGATGGCAGCTGAGTATTTTGTTAGTGGAAACTTTTCGTACCAAGAATTCAAGCATTATGGCCTTGCTGCAGACATTTACACTCACTTCACTTCTCCGATCCGTCGTTACTGTGATGTATTGGCTCATCGTCAGCTTGCTGCTGCCATAGGGTACGAACCGTTGCATCCTATTCAAAGGGACAAAACTAAGATGGACCTTATTGTTAAGAACATGAACAGGCGCCATAGAAATGCACAGTTTGCAGGAAGAGCCAGTATCGAATATTATGTTGGGCAGGTTATCAAAAACACAGAAAGTTCTCAGGAAGGTTATATCATCAAAGTTTTCACTAACGGTATCGTCGTTCTCGTGCCAAATTTTGGTGTAGAAAGCTTGATAAAGTTGGAAGATATGGGTGATGAAAGCAGTGGATTGTTTGATGAAAAAGAGTTTAAACTTTCATTTAATGATAAAATCGGCAATAAAAGAGAATTGCATGTGTTTGACAAAGTGACAGTTTATATGAAGTCAGTTCTTAACGAGATGACTGGTAAACGTAAAGCAGTCTTTTTGCTTAAATAGTGATATACATAGATAGTAATCAAGATGATCTTCGCGACTTCTTACGTGATGTTTTGTATTTATTTTTTGACAGTAGTTAGGTTTTAAATCTATCCAAGACACGCTCATTTATCAACTTTGTTTTGGTACATTGAAAGAGTATTTCTTATCGTGGTCATGGAAATACAGAATCTTTGGAGCTTCATGGCTTCCCAAAAGATGACCAATCCTATTGTGCCTGGTTCTTCCAAATGGATAACCCAAGAATTGGAAAATAGTGTTCGAACGATGTTTACCGAAACCCAAAGATTCGCAGAGTCTGTGAATTATGAACTGGACTGGTTAGACGAACAAATGGGAGAAATTTTAGAGGGTTCTCCCAACCTTGTCATGCTGGCACTGAGATCTCCCAAGAAGTTGCAAGAGTCACCCAGTAGGAAAGCTGATGGTGAACCTCTTACCAACAATGTTTTCCAAGAACCAGTCGTAAATAACATTCCAGAGTTGCAAACTACAGAAAGTTATAAGAAGGAAAAATTTGATGAATATAGAAAACTGAGGGAACAAGTTAATATTAGTCAAAGCGCTATAGGTGGTAAGAGAGAATCAACACCTGATAATTCATTTGAAGAAATCAAAGAAAGTGTTCGGAAGTCAATGTTAACGCGGACTTCTGTGCGTGCCAGTAATAGTTCCGATTCCCCACCAACTATTTTAGGTGAAGAAGTACTTTCTCCTATTCGCTCTGCCCCAATTTTGGCACCTACTCAAGGAGAGAATTTTACAATAGTTGAGCATGCAACAGAAGAAAAAGTCCCCCTGAAAGATGATCAGGATGAGAAACATGACGATAACAGGAGGAGCACAGCAACTACTGCAACCACTCCATTTGCATCCCTCCCTTCAAGAAGGGAGCTAAGTATTAAAAGAAGTGCTGGGAAAAATGCATCCGATTCTGAGTTCCAGAACCTCAAGGATAACATCGCACCTCCAAAAGATAATGTGTCCACATCCTTAACTGTGACAAATAATTTGAAGATGTCTCCCGAAGTTTTAGATAGTGGATTTGCAAGCGTCGGAGGGACACCTTCGACAAGAGTCCAATCTCACGTTGAAATAGAAACCGGAAGCATGTGGTTCAATCCTGAACTATCAGAGAGAACAATACTGAAGTTCGATGCTTCAGATGAGAAAACAGTCTGTGAATCCCAGTTCTCACCTACAAGAAAAAAGAATGTTCGAAAAGAACAAAAAATCATTAATCATTCAGTTCATCTGTCGCCTTTACATTCAAATCCGAGATTCAATAATGTATCACCAAGAAAAGAACCAGTATCCCCCAAAAAAATCAGTTTGTCTCCAATAGTTAAAATCCTTCCACCATCAAGAAGAGTATCATCCGCTAAGACCACTGCAATAGCTAAGAAGCTGGGTAAACCCGCACTTACATCAGTATCTTTAGAGGTGCAACCAAAAACGTCAAATAAAAAAGCAAACAAGAAATCAATTAACAGGGTAATTCTTCAAGAGCAGATCCAGCATCGAAGGTTACAACTTGAAAACGAGATTCGAAATCGAAAGAAGATTGATGTCCAACAAATACAGATTCCAGTCGAGAGAAACTTACCAGATATAAAACGCAGACGTACCGAAAGACTGCTTGAACCAAAAGTACTTGCGGAAGTTTCTACCGACAGGCTCAATAAGACTGCCTCCTTAGGAAACGGTGCGAAATCTCCTTTTGCAAAGTCGGTTCAACCTCAGTCCAAACGCTCCATTTTTAATGTTTTTCAAAGGGTGACCCCTTCTACAAACGAAAAGCCCAGTGAGCTACCAGAAATATTCTCAGAATCGGAGGACGATGCTGAAGGGAGCGTACTCCAGCCTTGGGCCGAATTTGGACAATTAAAAATTGCCCTCATCAAACAACAGTCTCTTAACCCGGTATCCGTCTTTGGCTCTGTGCTACCATTAGATATGGACGCTATTTTCCGGTCTTATAACCGATTCAATCGTTAATATTAGCTAGCATTAGATGAATTGTGAGTTCAGTTGTAATATATGAAGAGTGCGCTCCGCAAAGTAAAATTCGTGGATCACTGAGGATTTTTCTCCTGTAAATTTGAATTTTGATTTTCTTCGTCTTCGTGTAGAATGTCAGGAAACATTGGTCTACAAGTCAGACAGGCGGTTCCAAACTTGGACCCAATTGTTGCAAACTATACTGTTGGATATATTCAGCATTTGAACGGATCTACAGAGGATGCTGTTATCGCACAACAGCTGGATATAGCCCAAGAACTGTCGTTTGTTCATGATTTGTTAGTAAGTAGTGGAGGAGACAAGGAGAAAATATCTGCCTTCACAAACAAGATACAAGAAGAGTTTGAGACAAAATTGAAAGAGAATATGAAAAAGCTCTCGCTTACAGGCGACACTTCTAAGAGACTATTAGACATCAGCCTGGTAAAGAATCAACAACGTGATATTAATTCGTCTTTAGCTCTGCTGCAAAGCACAAAGGATATAGCACATGGGGGCCGTGTGTTGGCAACTAAGGTTGATAAGAAGAAGCTCATAAAAGCTGAGGCCAAAATTGCCAAGAAGGTTGCCAAACGTGCCAATAAGTTTGTAAAATATGAAGCCTCCAAACTCATTAATGAGCAATCCCAAGAGGACTACGACTCATTTTTCCTCAAAATCAACCCAATTGATTTTGGTTCTGCCGCTGGAAAATCAAAGGATATCAAGCTTGATGCGTTCGATTTATATGTTGGTGACGGAAAGAGAATTTTGAGCGATGCCTCGCTGACTTTGGCGTACGGTCGGAGATATGGTCTAATTGGTCAAAACGGTATTGGAAAGTCCACTCTCTTGCGTGCTCTTTCCAGGAGAGAATTAGACATTCCTAAGCATGTAACTATTCTTCATGTCGAGCAGGAGATAATAGGTGATGACACCCCTGCTTTGCAATCAGTTTTGGATGCTGATGTTTGGAGAAAGCAATTATTGCATGAAGAAGCAGGTATTACTGAGAGAATAGATGAGATTGAAAAACTAAGATCACAATTTGATGAGGACTCTCTGGAGGTCAAAAAACTAGATAATGAAGATTCGGATTTGCAGAATCGTATTCTGGAAGTTCACTCGAAACTTTCTGAAATGGAATCGGATAAGGCTGAGGGTAGAGCTGCTGCTATTTTATTTGGTCTGGGTTTTTCCAAAGAGTCCCAACTGCAGCCTACGAAATCATTTTCCGGTGGTTGGAGAATGCGTCTTTCTTTAGCAAGAGCCCTGTTTTGTAAGCCAGATTTGTTATTACTAGATGAACCTTCTAATATGTTGGATGTGCCATCCATCACTTATCTTGCAAATTACTTGCAAACCTATCCAGCTACGGTTCTTATTGTGTCCCACGATAGGGCGTTTTTGAACGAAGTTGCCACTGACATCATCCATCAACATTCTGAAAGGTTAGATTATTATTCCGGTAATTTTGATGCATTTTATAATACAAGAGAGGAACGTTTAAAGAATCAAAGGAGGGAATATGAAAAACAAATGGAATATAGAAAACATCTTCAGACCTTTATCGATAAATTTCGTTACAATGCTGCAAAATCTTCGGAGGCTCAATCCAGAATCAAGAAGCTAGAAAAGTTGCCAATCTTGGAGGCGCCAGAGGAAGAAAAGGTTATTACCTTCAAATTTCCGGATCCTGAAAAGCTTTCTCCACCAATCTTGCAGTTGCAGGACGTTTCGTTTGGATATGATCCTAAACTAATGCTTTTATCTCATGTTGATTTAGATGTTCAAATGGACTCTAGAATCGCACTTGTTGGTGCCAATGGTTGTGGTAAGACCACATTGTTGAAGCTGCTGATGGGTGATCTTACTCCACTGGATGGGTTTATTTCCAAGAACGGCCGACTCCGTATTGGATATTTTGCGCAGCATCACGTTGATTCCATGGATCTTACATTAGATGCTGTTACTTGGATGGCCAAAAAGTTTCCAGGTAAGAACGATGAAGAATACAGAAGGCATTTGGGATCTTTCGGAATCACTGGTAGTTTAGCAATCCAAAAGATGCAGCTGTTATCTGGAGGACAAAAATCAAGAGTTGCATTTGCTGCTTTGTGCCTCTCCAACCCTCACATTTTAATTCTTGATGAGCCTTCTAACCATTTGGATACTGCTGGTTTGGATGCATTGTCAGAAGCACTACATAGATTCAAAGGGGGAGTGTTAATGGTTTCGCATGATGTAGCCAGCATTGATCGAATCTGTAATGAAATTTGGGTTAGTGAGGATGGTACTGTGAAGAGATTTGAAGGTAACATTTATGACTACAAGGACTACATCATGTCGAAGGCCAATGCCTCAGGAGTTGTCAAACTACATTAGAGTAAGTTAGCTAATACTTAATTCAATATACTACTTCACATCAGTGTAGACCGAGCTCCGATTTCATTGCTTGCTGTCCCATCCGGCATGTTCCCGTCTCTGCCACTAATGAACTGCTGGTATATGGCCTCCAATTTTCTTTTCTCAGACTGAGAGATACTTTGTTTGGTTTCAGAAAGCGAATCCTCAAAATCTTTGGAAGTAATGATAACCGAGTTTGCTGCAGTCGTAGCTAATTTACTTTTAGTTTCTCCTTCTGCATGGTTACCATTGCCCTGATACAAGTGCTCTAGCTTTTTGATTACAGTGGCACGATCGGAGGGTTTCAATTCTATTAAGCTTTTCTTTTCAGTATTTCCGGAAAATTGAAAACACTCAACCATTCTTTTCTTATCATCATTATCATCCATCTCTCCTGCCATTGCCATCGATTCGTCCTTGGTCAGTTTCTCATGAACAGCTTTCAAATAAGCATTGTAAGCCAATGCTTGAAGATCTGCTCCTGAAAATCCTGAACATTCCCCAGCTACACTGGACAAATTAACACTTTTAGAGACATTCATATTTCTGGTTACAGACTGAAGAATATCAAGTCTGTCATCGAAATCTGGCATATCACAAATTACAGACTTATCAAGTCTGCCAGGCCTTAAGAGAGCACTATCAATCAAGTCTGGCCTACTAGTAGCAGCAAGAACATATACTCCATCTAATCCCTCGGCACCATCCATCTGTGTAAGCATTTGATTCACCACTCTATCAGTAACTCCAGTAGAATCATGGCCACGCTTTGGGGCAATTGAATCAAACTCATCAAAAAACAAAATGCAGGGTTTAGCAGCTTGGGCTCGTTCAAAAAGTTCACGGACACTTTGCTCTGACGCTCCGATATATTTATTTAAGATTTCGGGACCTTTGATTGAAATGAAATTTAATCCACATTGTGCTGCGACAGCTGATGCGAGCAAGGTTTTACCACAACCAGGGTAACCATAAAGTAGTATACCAGACCTTAGTCGTAGTGGGCAACTAGAGAAGATTGGCGCATACTTGGTGGGCCATTCCAAAGTTTCCAATAAAATTGATTTTGCATCTCGTAGACCACCAATATCATCCCAGCGAACATCAGATTTTTGTAATTTTACCCCACGTAAAGATTGAGGTATGTAGCCACTGAGAGCACTATCAAAATTATCTTTTTGAATTGTCGCTCCATGTTTATCAACTGCGATTGTAGATGATGAATTATTAGTTAACTCTAATCCGGATATACCATTCTCTATCTCCGACTGTTTATTTGCAATATCCCCGACTGAACCATTTAGAATTGGTGTGCTAGATTCTTCAATATCCAGTTCAGAATCAGAGTCTGCTAAGATGTCCCTAGATATTAAATCATGGTAGGCCCTGTCACACAAAACCTTCAGGTCTTTCGGTAAATAACCTTCCGTTTCAACAGCAATATTGTTCAGTAACTCTCCTTCAGAACAGAAGACATTTAGAGTATCTAAATAACTTTGTAAAATTTGCTTTCTTGCTTCCTTGTCCGGAGCTCGCAGCTGAAAATCATGCTCTATCAAATGAGTAGTAAATATCAAAGAATTCAGAGATTCTTTAGACTTCGAAGAAGCTAAAATTGTGATATCTCTGTTTATTGAAAGAGCTGAGAGCTTGCTAATAAAATATTCACTCAATTGCCTTGACTGACTCGAGTCAGAATGCTCTTGTTCTGCTGGTATCAATGAGTCTAAGTCTTCTAGGATAAGTAACGAGGGAGCTTTCCAACTGACCTCGCTAAATATATCTTCAAAAATGCCTCTCAAGTTATTGTAACTTTCACTCATAATTTTATCGCAGTTTAGAAGCTTGACAAAGTGTCCCTTGTTCGTGACTATTTGTGCTACTTGCGATATGACGAGAGATTTGCCGCTACCACTTGTACCAAAAAGCAGGGACCCACCAGAAGCAATTTTAGATAATGATTCAATCAAGTTTTCTTGAGCAGTAGGATACTGGTCACTTTGTGTTCTCACATGAGTTTTCCTATCAGGTAGGAGATCGTAAGATGGGATGAATGACTCCGGTCTAAGAATCTCCTCTCCGATCTCCAAAGAAACATTGTCTTTCCCTAAAGGAGTTGTCCAACCGCTTTTAATCCTCTTGAATTGTAGTAATCCTCCATTAGGTAGCAATGTACCAATCTTTGGAAGTTTCACACAATTTGTAAAAGTACAAGAATCTAGCAAAGGCGAAAGTAGTTGCATTAGCTGAGTCAGGAGAGTATCCCTCTCTTTCTTGTTTTGGACACGTTTCTGTTCTTCAGTGGCATGCTTTATTGTCACTCTATCGAGAGAAGCCGGTGATACTGTAGTATATTTGTGAAGCACTAAAACAGTGGGTTTTTTATTAAAGGTTTGCGAGCCTGTTCAAGAGAGATCAAGTTTCCCACTGTATTCTCTATTCCTAAAGAACATGCTAACAGTTCAGAAAGGCCTACATTGCCTTTTGGAGATTTCGAATCGTGGACTAGTTCTGCAATTACCTTTCCTGTCTCGGTGTAGGATGATTCTGGTGGATGGCTTGATCCCGCAGCATTTGTTTGCGTTTGAGCTGCTTGATCAATCGAGTCATTCAATTGCTTAATTTTGCTACTTGTCAACCCGGTTCTATCTGGAGTTCCTGGTCCTACCAGCACAGAAACCGAGACAAAGTGCGCATTTTGCAGAGCTGGAATCAATTCATTCAGGTTACAGTAAACTTTATAACCACCCGATTTTGAGTCGTTAACATGAGCATACGTGTTATTGGGGAGTGTGATGGATCTTCTGAGCATTGAAGGAAGCACTTCACCGTTGTTTGTCACGGATCGTCTACCTGTGGCAGTTGACGTGGAAGATCTTACTCGTCGAATTCTGTGGCCACTGCTGTCTGAACGTACGGAAGATATACTGGGACGTTTTTGAACTTTAGGGGCAATTTGAACTTCCGTATCGTTAAATAATTGGGCAAATGTAGAGACTTCAGGTTCAATCTTTTTCACTAATAGCCTTGCAGTTGTTTGCGGAGTTGGATAAACGACTAAAACTTGATTTGGATAAACACAACGGGTTTGATTGAGTAAATAAGTCTCAAGTACCTGCGCATGCGTCTCGACTATTTCCCAATCATTGCTTGTAACTGGTTCCAACTCCACAGTAATTGCCTTCACAGCGTCTATGTGAACGTTGACAGTCACATTTACATTCTCTTGTAGATCGATAGCACTCGCCAATGACCTGTCAATCTCGATAACGGGATTAGAAGAGCTTGTTTTAGTAATGCCACCGGCCCAACCACAATACGCTATTCTCCTCTGGGCAGCTCTCTGGTGAGGAACCCAAGATAGTTCAACTATGATCTGTTGTATGTTGAAGTCTGCACTAAAAAGCATTGTGGTTATTGCCGATGGCAAATTGCAAAGATTGTTTCTCAATGGAGAGTAACGAACAACAGCATCTATGGAATTCATCGACCAAGTGTTGACTAGTTGGAAGAAAACTGAGGTAGGAACTATTTCAAAGATTTAGCCGATTGCACGGAAATTTCTACTGAGATGCGGGGGAACATGAACAGGGTACATTGTGGATTACGCGAACAAGAATCCCAAGGATTTGTAGGTCGGCTGAAAAATCAACTCCCTCCCAGGTTAGATTCCTCTCCCCGTTCAAAGCACTCTTGTTGGAAGCAATATAAACATCTTACCTGTGAAGAGATTTACTCAGTTACCCTGAATGTCAATTCATTATATTTTGGCTCTGAACCGCCAGGGCAAGGTTCGGATCTCTAAGTGGTTTGACCGCAAAATATCTCTGGATGAGCAGTTTCAAGTTAGACAAAAAATCCACAGGTTGATTTTATCCAGGGACCACAAGAATCAATCAAATTTCGTAGAATTTGAAAAGAAGAAGTTGGTTTATCGGAGATACGCAGGCTTATTTTTTTGCATGTGTATAGATATGGACGATGGGGAGCTAATGTATTTAGAAAGTATCCACTTGTTGGTCGAGGTACTTGATCAGTATTTCAATAATGTTTGTGAGTTGGACCTGGTGTTCAGCTTTTACAAAGTGTACGCAGTGATTGATGAAATGTTCATGTCTGGAGAAATTGAAGAGACTTCAAAGGCAGTCGTTTTGGACAGGGTAGATCAAGTGATGGCATACAATTAAAAACAGAGTACAACATATACCTATTATATTATATAGAAAGAATCATAGGCATCCAACAATTCAAAAAAGATAAATATGATGTGTCATGCTTATTATTTAGGAGCCTCCTTGAAAGAGATAGCAGCTTCCTCACCCATGGAAGAAATAATGGTGACCAGCAAGTCTTTGCCCTCATCGAACTCACTTTGCAATTTCTCACCAACCTCTCCCTCTGGAGCCTTGACGTCATCCTTGGTCTCACCATCGTTGTTCATCAAGTTCAAGTACCCATCATCAATGTCCAACAGTTGGTATTCAGATCTTCTAACGTTAGGAACCTCCATGTTGTGGGTGGATGGAGAAAGATCTTCCAACTTCTTACCAGTGAAGATGTCGATGGCGACCAAGTGGACCTTAGCGTGACCGTGCTTACCAGTCTTAGAGGTAGACATATCAACGATCTTACATGGTCTACCTTTAATGACAACGTGTCCGTTCTTTCTAAGAGCGGAACATTGCATAGGGAAGGTCAAAGAGGATCCGGCATCGGCGGTCTCAAAGGTGTGCTACTGATGTTAGTAAACTAAGTTCAAATATAACTGCCAGTTTACTCGTCCAAAATTAGAGAAGTTTTCGGGCTTGAGTCACTTACTTCTTCTTCAGCCATTTTGATTAAAGTTAGGGAGATTCAAAGAGAAGTGAAAAAACAAATGAGAAAAAAAATGAATGCCTTTTTCTAAGCCAATTGCCCATTGATCGCCTAGAAATCTTGTTGGCTCTGTGCACCAACCAATTTTTGGTTTTGATATTTTGATTTTCTTTACTTCGTGATGATGTTTACACTACTCCGGACTGAATTTTACATGATAGAGACTTACGCCGGGTAACGAAGATGAACGGTGTGGGGAGAAGATAGATAAGTGTCCATTGATTTTACTTATGTCAACATGTCGTCCTATTTGCCTACTGGGTTTATTCCCATCTTTCTGAGATCCTCACTAATAACCTCTGCCTCAAGTCCATAGGGTGGTCTGTAGTGTTTGAATATTCTGTTCATTTGTTGGGCCTCACTGTGTTTTCCAGATGAAGTCCTATAGTGTGAGAAGTAAAGGTCAATTGTTGATTGAGTATGGCCCAGTTCCTTGCTTCTCACTTCACCTGTGAATTCTGGAAATTGTGGGTATGTTTTTCTTGGGAACTCAGCTTCTAACGTTTCCCTTGCATTGCTGTCTCTAACTGCTCTAGAAGGGTTACTATTTCTATTGTGCGATAGCCCACAACCTTCAATTGTTGAGTTTCTGGAAGGACGTCCTTGCCGACTCAAGTTTGATTTGCTATCCCGCAGGGAATCAGCAATTTTCAGTGCAACCTGTCTTTCAACATCTTCAACTTCTTTATCTTTGAAATTGCATCTTAGTACGTATTTTTCGTAATACTTGGAATTATTGTTTGTTAACATGAAAAACTCCTGGTCTGTGATTATTGGCGAAAACTCGTCAAAGGAGTGGTTGACGGATTTGTTGCGTACTTTTCGGCCTTTTTTGGCACCCTGTTTTTTAACTGTAACGCTAGTATTTGTACTAGCATCTGTTGAATCACTATCGGTATTATTCTGAGACTCTAATGGCTCATTTGGTTCTGATTTTGTTGCATCGGGTGTAACCTCACGACTGTTTGAACTAGGAGTGGTAGCATCAACTATTGATGACCATTTTGCAAAATGATCCCATAGTTTGACGCCCTTCGCCGAAGAGATATCGAACAAAAAATCACGGTCAATCTTCCCTCTCTCAAGCAGTTTCTTTTGACATAACAAAAAATGCTTTAATCTAAAGAGTCGTAGATTTGCCAATTCTACCATTTCCTGATACAGATCTTTTGTTCTATTATAATAGTGGCTCATGAGCTTTGACACTCTGTACTGATTATAGTTCATTGAACGGATCAGTTCATAATCCCTTCTTTCAGTAAGATCATTTAGCCTTGTCTGAAACTCTTGGTTTTCGGTTGAGTTTTTACCTATCAACTGTTGTTTGAGGTCTAGAGGCTCCAACAGTTTTTTTATTTGATCCTGCAGGGAAAGTATGCTTCTTTCCTTCAGTTCATTGGTATGTTCAAGCTCATACTTGGCCAGGTTTTGAACATTCAGTTCCAGAACCTTTCGCCTCCTATTTATGTTTGTTGAAGACGCATTTACTAATTCAAAGGGTACGTTTTCTAGTAAATGTCCGTAATCAGGACTAAAGAAGTATTTTTCTGAATTTTCACTAGACCTCAAGTCATTATCCACGATCAATTTGTTCCCACTTTTCCCATTCTTCAATGGGCTTACATCGTCCGGTAGTTCACCTTGCCACAGAGTGAATTTGTAAGACTCATAAAATTTTTGTAAAAGCATATTGGGTGGGAATGTGTTATGATCTTCCATATCCTGGAACTTTCTCTTCAGATCTTTGAACGCTTTAGTAGAGTTACCTGCTCTGCCACAGACGAAGTCAGCCAAATTGTTTGCCTTTGAAAGAAGTACCCTATTAAACTTTCGTTTGACAGGATTTTCTACATGAAATAATTGGTCACATAAACCTTTGATATGCATTCTCTTTTCCGGCTGGCAAAACTCTTCTAATGTCTGCTCAATTCTACTCCATTGCTTCTCTTTCAGTCTTTCTTCTTCTTCTAGTTGCTGTACTTTCTCTTGGTAAGATAATTCTCTTGCCTTCATTAAGCTACTAATGCCTAACGCAGCAAGGTAGGCGTTCAAATCATCTACACTCAAGTTCAGCTTCAATGAAGCAAGTAAATTAATACCCAGTGCTTCGTCATTCTCTGAGTACAGTTGAGTGAGGTGATTTCGATTGCCCTGTAATGGTTGTTCTTGAAACTCTTCGAATCCTCTGGTAAATCTTGAAATTCTCAATGTCTCCGCTTGACTTCCATCTGGGACGTCATGTTTGGAAGGTAGGTGAAGAATATTATTTGGTTGTGTTTGTGAATCTATCTGATTCGGCATAAACTGTAATTGGGGTAAGACAGGGCCATATATTTGTTCATTAGAAAATGATGCCGGATGGTAGTGATTCGGCATTATGCTCACTTTTTCTCCGTTGGTAAGAGTAGTTGCTTGTAACTCAGGTCGCACTTGTGGGTGAAAAATGGGAGGGTAGCAGTAGTTCATATATACCAACCGCTGATCTGGAGGTTGTACCTCAAATAAGGGTTGATCCCGAGCTTGCATTGAGGCTGGAAATGGGATGGGTTGTTGTGGATATTCTGGTCGTTGTGATGGAGGATACCGTATAGAAGGAAAAGGGTTGGAAAGTTGTTGAGCCATGAGTGGGCGGGAAACGGGATTTGAAGTGGTTGGAGGTCCCTGTCTATGTAAGTAGAATTTGTTAATAGGTGGAAGGTGGTCAAACTCACGATTGTTTTCCCGGTCTTTATTCTCTCTCTTAGTTGTGTGATTGTTTCCCTCAGGCAACAATGGAACGTCATTCGGCAACGGTACTAACAATGGAAGAGTTCCCTTTTGCTTCTTGAACTTCAACCTTTTGGTTCGCCTCTTCCCGTCTTCGTCATAATACTCAGATACTGAAGAGACGGGATGGCCTTTAGTCGGAAGCGAGCTTCCGGGGCTGATGGTATTGGAGATGCTTTCATCAGTAGGTAGTTGGCCATTGAAGCCTTCTTTTTTTAACGCGAGTTCAATTTGCACTCTTCTATTATGTTCATTGATTTGTTTAATCTCGTCTATAGACATCGGAGGATTCAATGAATATGGATTTAAATGTTCTCCGCTGGACTTCATGTGTGGAAACTCATCCTTCCTAGTTCCCTTAAAGGCACTTCTCGGTTCCTCATTATTAAAGCCTACAGACTGTAAGCGAAATTCTTGCTGATATTGAGAGCTTGGTATGGATGCTGTTGGGGTATGCATTAGATTCTTAGAATCTGAAGAATTTGGCCCTGGATTAGATAATGTGTAATTATAATTGTTCTGAACCAAAACAGGATATGAGCCTTGAGATCGTTGCTGGTTCAAAATTACGTGCTGCCGACTCTGGCTAGAGTCGTTAGCATTCGAATATGATTGTGGAATAGGAGGCATCCAACAGTATCGTGAGGCTTTTTTAGAAAGAAAATCGTCTGACATGAGCCAGTCGGTCAATCCCTTTTTCTATCCTCCTTGTGGGTGATGCAAGCCTTAACGAGAAAAAAAAAGACCAATAAATCAATGTTGGTCCGATAAGGCTCACGTCTAATATCTGAAGAACAAATGTCTTTCAGTAAATTTCTGTGGAAGAGATATGGAGTGTTTTCTCAGTGTAGTGTGTATTTCTTTTTGAAAGGTTATATCTGTAATAATAGTTCTTCGATGCACGGCTTTTGTCGTTTTTTTTTCTTCTTTTTTTCTCTCCACCAAAAAAGACCACATCACCTATACGTTCGACTCGCAGATTTCCCACAATTAAACTAGTATCTTTCGTTTGTTAAGATTGCTGAGAAAAACTCAAACTTCAAGGCAGGATTTGTAGTGAATGATTGCTGTTGATGGTTCTCATGGTTCTTTTTGCGAAACTTTATATAGTAGATAACCAGCTCCAGAGTAGGAATTAAGCATTTGAACTTGGTGGCCAATCTGAGGACCTTCATGCATAGAGGTAAGTTTCTTGAAATCTGTCTTTTGAATTATTTCATTGTTTTTCAGTGCTGAATTTAAAGAATAACTCTCTGCATTGAAAAGACTCCTCCAGCACGTATTTGTTTACCTTTGAGATACTTATCTACCCACCCTGACTAGTAAGAGAAAACGCTACAATTAGACGAGAACTAGTTAAATGCGACTTCTTGGTGCCTAGTTTGCCAGCTGCAATACATTGTTATATTCAACCTAGTAACAGCTCACGATGGCTAAGCTGGTACTTAATAGACATGTGATACACAACGTTCTCAAACTAGGACACCAAGAAAATTGGATAGTTATTTATGTCTTATTGTTTTACAGAATATTTCTGGAAGCTCCAGTTTTAATGAATTTATAAAAACTATTTAGCATCACAATTGAAGCAGCATTTCCGTTTGCATCCCACTAATCTACCTGATCATTCTCAATTCACCATCAGCTGCAAGGATTATCTGCGGCTCGAGTACAAATTAACAGCGCATGCAGACACCTGCAGCCCTTGTCCAACAAGCGTCTGATGTGTTTAAAACACGTCTTTCGTATTGTTACTACATTCAGTACGTTTTTATGAACCATCTCTCGCCCCCAGAACTTGATATAACAGCCATTCCTTGTGCTTACCCAAAACTAAATCAATGTGTTCCCCATTAGATTCAAAGCTGTGTTCATTGTTTCCGTGGCTTAGATTGCTGTCCATGACTCCGTAGTCGACCATTGCAAACCAAGAGGGCCTATAATTTTCCTCTTCCAATTGGAGCGACTTTATTGTAGAGAGTAGGGCATGCTTTGGTAGCAATAAACCAATCCATTCGACTATAACCAAATCTAGCCGTGAATTCTCATCCTCACTATCGAATATTGAAACGGTTTCAGAATACGCTGAGATGTAAGGGTCTTCTGAAGTAACGAGTTGTTTGCTTTTTAGAGTACATAAGGCAATCCATTCAAGTATTTCACATAGCCAACTTTCATCTTGCTGAAATTGGAGATCTGGAAGTAAACTATTCTTGAAAATAGACACACGAGGTGCTACTCCACATTTTCTAAAACCTGGTATATCTAACTGTTGCTCGTTAGAGCTCATAACGACTTGAAACTCTTCAGTTAAAACTTTCTCCAAAAACCACAAAAGCTTAAAATGCTGGTTATCATTTCGTTCCAAATTCAAACCATTTGAGATATCAATTCTTAAATTCCATTTGCATTTTTGTTTTCGGGGTAACAAAAAACCGGATTGTTTACCCAAGAGTCCGGAACGTCTGTATGTCTCGTCGGTCAGACTTAAATAAAGGGTCCCATCTGTTATGCAAATAACGTTATCGTTGTCAATCTCCTTACTATGTGTCAGAAGCAAAAACTGTGGGTTCTCTTTAATTTTATCTATGAATTGTGTAGTTATTAGTTTATGAAGAGCTATAGTACCTTCGTAGTAAGTAAAAGTCAGTTTTTCCGTCAGAGCCTGGACCTTGAGATAGTCAGATGCAGGTAGTATCAACCGCAAATTATTCACAAAATGATGAGTTCTCAATTTTGTGCAAATAATATTTTCCTCGTTTGATGGAGTGTCACATATAACTCTAGCATGTGCCACTTGAGGATGTCTTTTCATCTACTGACCAAGTTTCACCGTTGCTTAAAAATTTAGATTTCTGCTCAAAAAAAAATTATGCTTCTATCACTTCAGATTGTTCGAGATAATTGTTTTCTCTTCTAAAGATTTGGTTTATCTCTGATTCAACTTTAAACTAGACAATGAAAATTGAGATAGCCAGAGAAAAATTTCTCTCCAATTTTGAAGTTCAGCAGGCTCTTGTGGAAATTCAAAAACAGAACAGATGGGGCTTGTCTTCGAAAACAAGAGTCGACAAGTTTGACAAGAACATTCGAAACTCTCATTTGGCCAATTTGGAGCGTATAACCATGGATCTTTCTTCGTATTTAGATAAAAGCTTTGCACAAGATGCACGAGTTGATAGCTTTGTCGAACTTATAAATTTTTTAAATGGTTTTGAACTAGTCAAGGTGGAGAAATTACAAATGGTCAACCTATTACCAAGATCGTTGGTGTCTGTGTATTCTATAATAGAGGAATGTGATAGCCGATTCACCGAAGATGAGTGTGAGTCGATGCTGAACAAAATTGAGGAACTATTTCCAGTCAAGCAGGAAATTGTTCCTGATCAGGACGGTGACCTATCAATATCAAGAACCTAGTCAAAAGCGAGCCCAACATTGCAATCAACTGTACTATACTTTATTTAATATATTAATTCGTAACATAGTATAAAACTTCAGTCCTCAGACATCTGTATCCCAGTACATGCCTACGTCCGTGTTTTTTGTTGGTGTTCATAATGAACATGTTCTTTGTCCCAGATTATGTTACTCTTCATTTTCTTCATTATTTTGAGCATTGCCTTCGACACCAGCTTCCTTCATATCTTCACCGTTCGCCTTCTTTCCATTTTCCCCGTTGGCTTCTATTTTCCCTTCCCCGTTTGGCTCTATATCAGTTCCTTTTGACTCGTCCTCAGATTTTGCAGGCACCGTTGACTGAGTGATACGCTCTTGCTTTAGTTCCTCCAGGTATGGCCCCCATGAGTTCAGTACAGCTTGTGACCGAGTATGAAACTTAAAATCATCCGGCCTCTCTAGCTCAGGAACTTTCAAAATTGCCTTGAGAACCTTATGTAGTTTTGATGACCTTAACAGATCTACTGAAACATCAGTCACTTCGTTAAATTTTTCTAGCTTTTCCAAAGTGTTGTTGGATCGCTTCAGGTCTTCATATGCAGGCGGCTCACTTCGTGAAAGTAAGCTCTTTTGTAGATTGGCCCTGAAAAATCGCATCGCATTGTGTTTCTTTTCATATGTATATTCAGATTCAGGTGAAGATACTACCTTAGCTATACCTGTTGCTTTTACTCGATCTCTGGCCACTTTATTTTTAGATCTTTTCGATTTTCCTGCTTGTTTCTTCTTACTTTGCTTACTAGCCAAACGTGCAGGTTCCTTATTTTCTTCAGCGTCATCAGACTCATCTTTATTGCCATCTACAAGTTCTTCTGAGGAGTACCCCGTTTCATCCTCTTCTTCATCTTCGTCTTCATCTATGTCTTCACTTTTTCCATCATGGCCCTCGTCCTCTTCATCAATTGCCACTTCTTCATCAATGGTAGGTTCTTCTAGGGCGCGTTCATACGCAGCAGCTAATTGCTTTTTGGTCTTAATTTTCTTTGTCTTCAAACTAGAATCAATCAAATTTTTGGACAAAGGTTCTAGTGTCCCTGGACCTTGCCAATAGAACGATGAGTCTGCTAAAAATTTGACTAAAACCAAAGTTCGGCCCTTTGGTTTAGCGTCCAACACTGGCTTAGGGGCCCTATCTTCAGGAATTACTATGGCTGGCCACTTGGGATACCCAGCCATTTTTGCTAGGACAATTTCTCCAGGTACAAACTTTGCCTTGTCTGCCATTGATGGAACCTTTTCTTCTATGTGGTGGTGACCAAGCTAACAAAACGAAACGAAATGTAGACCGGAAGAAGATGTGATTATATGCCCTTGTAAGATCCTTACACCATCACTCTGGTCGTTCGCGAATTCTATTGTCTCTAGTTGTCTGAACTAACTAGAAGCTTGATTATTTGCCCCAGATATTCCGTTTTCTGCCTTGAACAACTAGGCGACTGTTTTACTTCAAGCCTTTGTGTTCTCAGCTTTCTATTTCCACTAGTGACGTTAAATCAGGATGTCGGATGCAAATCAACCAAGTTCCAGCTTGAGTGGGCCGAGTGAGACGATGTCCTCTACACTCAGCGCTAGCGGTACAGCAACTAACACCTCTAATTCCGATTCAACCGGAGATTCATACAATATTTTTGTTGGAGCAAAGCCATCCACTGTCCTTTTCTTTATTGCTTTGACAGTGGGGGCTTGTATTGCCTTACTTTTTCTGTTTTTTACCCTACGGTATTTTGTACGTTCCCGGTTGGGCTTATACGTACCGTCACAATCCTACAGTATGAGACCAACATTTGTGGAAGGAAGAAATGGCAATCGTTTTGCTGTCTTTCCTTCCACAATTCAACAACAGCTGATATTCTCTGGACGAAGAAATTTTACCATGTCTCCGACTCAACAAGGAGCATTACCCGGATCGTTTGGTCCGTATGGTCCTTATGGTATAACTTATAGAAGAAGGAGGTATAAGAAACGAAAAATGACTACAGACGAGGTACAGAAGTTATTTCCAATCAAGACGTACGGTGACTGGCTCAATGGGGGTAAAGAGGAAGATGAGCGCAACAGAGACGAAACGATGATTATTCATGAAAACTCATCTGACACCTCGTCTGTGATCTTGGATAATGATGAAGAACCTAATGTTCCAAATGGATCGAATCGGGTCGAAGGCCAAAATCAGAACCAGGAGAATTTTTTTCCTATGAAAAAGGAGATAGACCTGGGAATGCCAGACGAGAAAGATGAACTTCACTTTGATTCGGGCACATGCGCCATCTGCATTGATACACTAGAAGAAGACGAACTTGTGAGGGGCTTAATATGTGGCCATGTGTTCCATGCAGACTGTTTGGATCCTTGGTTGACTACCAGGCGGGCCTGTTGTCCCATGTGCAAACGAAATTACTATATGAAGGATGGTAATATCCAGTCATCTCAAGACGCCGACGATGATGATAATAACTCATTAACAAACAATAATATTAATGACAATAGTGGACTAGACCCTTACAACAGCCTATACATTCCACGTACTGTAGGCTACAGAGGACAGTTATTACTCTCTGTAATTGACTATCTTCGTCAGAGTCAAAGGCTGCAGGACACAGTCCCCGAATCGCCCATAGCGATTCCTGACAATAACATTACTGAGCTTATAGGTTCATCCCCTCAGGATACAGCGGCAAATTTGCCAACATCCACGAACTCCTCCCCAGATAACACGCGTGGCAATGAAGTTCCAGGTGCTGGTATACCCAATCCTGCTAACAATAACAATGCCCTCAACTACTTGGCCGATGCTTACAACAACTCAGACTTGTACAATTTACAAGAGGAGGCAACTAATAGAACAAATAAATGGTGGAAGTTCATTTTTGTACTATTCTGGCGTTCCTTGGGAGTGAAGAAACATGACTTATATCTTTACTTTGTTGTTCGAATTTATGAAGAACGGAGAATCGGAAGGCTGGCTGCTGAAGACCAAGCAGCAGGAAGCTCATCAAACGGGCAAGAAAGAACGGCTACGGAAGGGCCTTTAAATTCTTCAAATAATACTGTCGATAGGGCCGCCAGGATAGTTTAGTGCCACTGTAGGTATGTATGATTATGGTAATAGGTTAAGCTTATTAAAGTACAACACGTTTAGTCAGTTCAGTCCTTGTTAAGTGCAAGATCGGCGGCTTGATTTTCCAACTCTTGTATATTCTGCCCATCATCATCAGACTGATCTGCCAAAACGTGAAACAAAGACTGTTTGACACGATGAGCATCTTTTTTCTCTTGAGGGACAGAAGTAGCCGAAGCAGATGAAGTGGGCCTAACTTCTTCTTTTTTCTGTGCGTTATTTGCTCTTAGTGATTCCCATCTCAGTTCAGGTTCTGGTTTCTTAGGCTTGTTGGCTTTAGAGTGCTCTCTTGGTTCTTTGGCTTTGGGAACGGCCGAACCTCTAGCACTCCAATCAAACTCTACCTCTTGCTTTCTCGGTCTAAAAGGTTTTTGCTCCCTTGGCTCGCCTGACTCCCTTTGTTCCCTTGGTTCTCTTGGTTCTCTTGGAGTGAATTTGGGGACCGCTGTTCCCCTTGCACCCCAATCAAGTTCTGGTTCCTCT
Organism: Komagataella phaffii GS115; assembly: GCF_000027005.1. Classification (NCBI taxonomy): domain Eukaryota; kingdom Fungi; phylum Ascomycota; class Pichiomycetes; order Pichiales; family Pichiaceae; genus Komagataella; species Komagataella phaffii. The sequence goes on from NC_012965.1 coordinate 2,024,907, forward strand.
CTTCTGGGAGGTCTTGGCTCTCGTGACTCTCTTGATTCCCTTGGCTCTCTTCCCTTGGGTACAGCAGTACCCCTAGCACCCCAATCCAGATCTATTTCTTCCCTAGGTTCTCTTGGAGCTCTTCTTTCTCGCACAGCAGGTTGGGCAGATCCACGAACGTTATCCCAATCAAACTCATGTTCTTCTCTTGAGGTGGAGGAAGGTTTTTGAGCGGATCCTCTGGCATTAGACCAATCGAATTCCTTAGTAGATTCATCCCTCTCGGGAGAAGCCACAGAGATGTAGATTGATCTGCCGTTAAATGTGAGGCCCTCACTGTTAACAGCCTGCTCTAATTCACTTCTTTTATTAAACGTAACAAAAGCAAATCCCTTTGGCCTGTCGTGAATTACATCCATGGGCATTGATAACTCTACAATAGAGTCAAATGTGAGGGATAGAACATGGTCCAGCCATTTGGCAAACGTCTCTTCGTTGATATCCCAGGGCAAGTTATTGACAACAGCCTTGTAGGGGCCCGATCTGGGAATAGGGTAGTTCACTCGATCTCTCTTTAATGTACCAATTGGTGCTTTAGGTGGAGGTAGAGGGATGGCAGTGGTTAAGGATACTGCGGACATATCAACGTCGTCATCTGCCCAGGATCCTCCAAACGAGTCATCCTCTAGGAAGGACCCAAGGTCCATCTTGGTCATCTTCTTAGGTGCTAATTGACAAGTTAGTAGACAGACTTTTATATCTTGGTGAGTTGGACTTACCCATTTGTGTTTTTTATGGTTAGTTGTAATAATTGGCAAAAATTTTCGTATTTCAGAAAAAAAAGTAGACCAGGAATCAGCAGTATCCTTACCTCACGTAGATTATGTAATCAATTCAACTAGCGAAGTAACGCTGAATCGACTGCTTGAGAGATGGATTAATAACTTGTAACTGGACAGCCACAAAATCCGCCTCATTGTGTCCAGTTGTAGAGCTATGACCTGAGGCTGGAGTGTTAAGCTACAAGCGTATGTTCACATGATGTCACTAAGATGGCCCAAACTAAAAGTACGAAGCGCGATTTCCAAACATCTGAAATTCCTACCTAGTTCATGTATTGCTAGTTCATGTTTGGATATAGCCCAAATTCAATTTTAAAAAGCACACTTGACCTTAACTAATGCCATTTGAAACTCCTTTGGGAGACATTTTTTCTTTGGAAGTTATATCGCTTTCAAAAGTCAACGTTGTCTTTCTTGGATTTTTCTTTTCATGTTTGGCTTTATATTTTGTCAATTGCGTGCTACAATGGCAGTTAGGTGTGCAGTTTTCAATCTTGTCTATTTTAAGAGGCCGGTTGACCAATATAATCTACTCAAACTCTGATTTTTCTGTATCCATTAAATCCATAAAGATTAGAGTTAATTGGTTTGAACGTAAGGAACAGTTTCTGTTGATTGCTGTGTCCCATGTTAAGATTGAGATAATTTCTTCCACCAACACTAACAGCACTGAACAAAATATTCACAAAGAAAACAAAAACGAAATCACTCAATCTGAATTCGAAGAATATCTGTACTTCTATCCCAAAAACCTATGGAAGAAACGGGTGGTGTCGTTTTTCTTGAGGCATGTCTCAAATTTCACAATTCTAACCAAGACTATTTCAGTTAGTTATCATGATCAGCCTGAGCTTCAAGTTTTTTGTCATCAGTTGTCTTCAAAGGCCAGTTTTGCTAACATTTCAACTTCATCTAACACCCTTGCTCTCAGAATTTCATTAGTAGTAGAACTGGATCGATTGTTTTTGGAGGCCACTGATCAATTTTCTGATCAAACGCTAGTTGATCGGATCACGTTTAAAACTCCTATCTTCTTGGATTTGAAGAAAGGTTTTCTTTCTGAAATTGCTCCTATCCTGGTGATACACTCAATGAAGGTACCGTACTATAGATTCTTGGTACTGTTTCAAAAGAATCTAAAATTTTTTTCGGAAGGTAAGAGCGCTTCTAATTTACAATTACAAGTTTCCCACAAAATGGCATTTAGAGAGAGGCTTGAGAAACAGCTGAAGATAGTGCAGTTTTTTAAAACATTGTTTTTTAAGGTTGAAGTTTTAGTTAACGACCTTTCAATCGATTGCGTCCCGATAATACATCACGATGACCTCAGACTAGCTCACTGTCTTTCTTTTCTACAAGATGATAATGTTATTTTTCTTAACTTTGGGTTCAAGTCAATAAACCTTTATCTATCAAGACTACAACCCACAGATACAGGATACGATATTCACTTTGATCGACCAGCTACACCACTACGTTTAATGATGACCGTACTAGAATCAGTCATTGAAGCCGATTTTGCCAATACGAATTATTTTCAACCTCATGATCTTGATTGTTCCAAAACTTATGAACTTTTCAGAGTTCCGAACGTAAACTTCACAACACATTTGAGCGGGTTTAGTGAAGCGTTTAGATACTTGGATGAAGGTGTGCTTTCAAAAACTCAATGGTTAAGCAACCTGATTGTGTCTAATCCAATTCTAGATGTTGGAACTGATAAGTTAGCTTTTGTAGTAAGGTCATTTCTCAATCTTCGAAGACCTTCGCAAGATACAAAGAATAATAAACTTGATAAAGAAGAGTCAATATTTTCGAAGTACTTTTTCTTTTCTTCAAACATATGGCCATATCTTTCCTTCAATCTACTAATTAGAGATCCAATGCTTGTGCTGAAGCGAATCAACACGGAGAGCAACATGTCGAATTTGGTTATCGCTTCCTTTTCCATTGTAGAATTGGATCTTCAGTCGCTAAGAGAAATAGACCCCAACGGCACGTTCATATTCGAATTAGCCTCAAAGGTTAAAGCTTCCGGTTTTAAGATAACAATTGACAATAAAATTTTTGATCACTCTAAGAGCAGAAAATGCTCTACTATTAATGACTATTTGAAGTTCTCTCCAAGTTCAACGATAGTAGCACAAATTGAGATTTCATCCTTAAGAAGCCACTTGAAAGTCATACCAAAGCTAGACTGCAAAACTGAGCTTTCCATTGTCACTACCAAATTAACGTTCCCTAAGTTGACCCTATTTGATAGCTTCTGTGCTATTGTTGACGATGTGAGATACCATTTGTATGATAAAATGATAGTTCCTTACTCGCCTCGGGATTCGGTCCACGAAAGTGGTACCGACATCAGGAACATTATTTTTAATCAATTGCCAGAATGGTTTTCCTCAGTTAAACTCAGTGTTTCCAGTTTTTATGTGTTGCTAGCATCCCGTTCTCTACTAATCCCAAAAGAGTTAACTTCTCAATTGTACATTGAAAATGTGCAAGATTACGTGGACCGTTCTCTACGGCAATTTAGTATATATTTGAGCCATTTCAATGCTGAGCTGCTGAACTCTGGGGCAGATGATCGAAGCCAAGCGTCCCCAACTGAGTCGTCAACTGGAAGCTCAAACAACGATGATGATAGCGAAGGGAGCCAAGGGGATTATAGAAGCGAGTATAGTAAAGGTGGTGAATCTCTTAGTGATAATGAAGATCAATACTCTTTTTGGAGATTCGATTCTATGTTTTCATCTTTATCAGCCACTGTCCATCACGAAAATCACAAAGGAAATATGTTAAAACGTTCAAGGATTTGCACAGTTGACCAGATTATTATCCAGTCAAAATGCATTAAACTCCCCGAAAAAAGTCCTTTCGTCAGAATCTTTTTCAAGTTTGGCCAGATCAATGCACATGTAACATTGACCTCAATGTTTATTCTACTTTCAGCCATTCATCTGCTCAAATCAACTATGATACAATCTTTAGTGGAATTGTTCCAACAGGAGAGCTCCACTGAACAAGATAAAAATTCTACTCTGCAAGAAGTTAAACTTGGTGACAGATTAATTTTGAGTTGTCTGGTCAATGGTTACCGTGTAAAACTTGGAATGTCAAATGACTTTAATACCCTCATTGATGGAAACAAACTTAAAATGATCTACAATGAGAATCAGGATGTCATAATTAAGAACACTCTGTTTCGACTTCACGTTGAGTCGCCAGCAGTCAAAGGGTACTGGGCCCAATTTGTTAACATACAAAAAGCAGCTTTAATTATCCGTCTGAAAAAGTTTTTAGATCCTGAAGATTCAAAGTCACACATTTTGGAGGGTTCTAACTTGGGATTCCGTCTCAATATTCCTAACCAGTTTGTGTTTCATCAATTGTTTGATAATATGATAACCTCGTCAAAAGTAATACAGCATTTGCTGCTTTCATTGACTTCAGATTCTGCAGAGGATATTTTAAAAGCACATCCTGTGGAGCCTATGAAATTTCCAAATTGTAAATTCACTTCTTCAAGACTTGTTCTTACTATGGAAGATGATCCTTTTGAAGCAGAGTTGGGTATGATATTCAAACTGGGTTTGATAGAACAAAAAGCTCGTTTGGCCAAACGTAATTCCTTCATTGAAATGGCTAAAGTGTACATGAATGTTGTCAATGATATTGATATTGAACAAACAGTTGAGCAAATAGAGGTTGAACTTTTGAATCCTCTGATACCTCCTACAGACTCTCTCGACACAAAGAAGCTGCCTAGTTGTTCTCTTCATGGCGAGGGAACCTTCGAAATGAAGAGAGGACTGAGATCGAAATTGTATCGCTTGAAAAGGCAAATTTCATTAACCTGGATATCTACGATCAAGCTTTGCAAACTACAGATGAAAAAGATCATTACAAAAAACTCAAAGTTTTTGTATGGTCCTCTAGGAAATTCAATATCGGATGAATTTGATAGAAAATTAATTTCTGAATTGATCAGTTCACCGTTAGTAACCTTAATACTTGAAAGTCCAACCATCATCATTCAAAAGCCTACGTTTAGTTCCTTGACTGATTATCTTTACAGAGTTGGGAAAGGTTTGCCTTCAGATACTGAATATGGGATTCTTGCTCCAATGAATCTTAATGTGTCTCTTAATGAGTTGAGGATCCATCTCAAAGATTTTCCTCTTCCAATGTTGTACATCCCAAAAGCAGAAACAGGAAATACTTTGGAATTGTCAGGGAATTTAGTTATCGCCGAGCAGTTTTTTGAAGGGCCTGCCTCCCTTAGAACTGCTTACGTTCCACTTGTTAGAAACGCAACTGAAGAGAACAGCGGCAAATTTTACTCTTTAACATTGCTGAAAACAATCGCTTCGGTAAAAATATTTACTGAATTAGGTCTTATCATCAATGGTAAAATTCCCACCAAGATTAATTGGTGTATTTCTTACAAACCTGCCATTCAGCAGGTGATGACGAATTTGGATGCATTCTCCAAACCTCAACTTGATCCTTCTCCAAAAATAGGATTTTGGGATAAAGTGCGATCAATCTTGCACGGAAAACTTATCGTCAATTTCGAAGAGGAATCTTTTTTACATTTTTGCATTAAAGGATCTAGAAGCCCTTATGAGCTATTGAACGAGTCAGCAGGATTTGTACTTGTTTTTGAGAGAAATATTTGCCTCAGCATTAATAAGAATAATAACTCCACCGAGTTGATTACTGTTGAAGCAGGAAAAGTTTTATGGGGAATTCCAAACCATCTTAGTGAACCTCTTCTTGTTTGGTGTGCAGAAACTAAAAACTCTGTGTTTCTTCCCACCTCAAAAGCCTTTATAACCGATACTGTCTACTATTTTTTTTTGAATAGTGTAACAGAAAATGATAGACTATTCATTTCTAAGTTGAAAAGTGAATATTTTGAGAAAATCAATATCAAGCTGACAGGGCAGGTCCGTTTTGTGTTTGGCTTTCTCTTTGAAAGAGTGGGAGACGATGGCAAAAGGACAACTCAACTCCTTCCCCATTATAAAGTGAAGATGAATAACCCAAAATTTATTGACAATCTGGATACCTATGATGCTTACAGAGGTTTTAGGAGTGATTTCATACATTTGACAATAGCACTACATTCCAATGAAGCTTCTGAACACTCGAGAAATAGTATTCATTTGAGTCCCGGAACTTTCAGTCTATTTTTCAAATGGTGGAAACTTTTCAACGGTGTTCTTGCTCTTCCGATAAGGAGCGGGAAACTTTTCAACACAAGGGGAAAATCTCAGAAATTTTCTGATTATCTCTACACAATTAAATACCAGTTCTTGATAGAACCACTCTACATTGCACACGTTTATCGAGAACGTGAGTTCTCCGATGGGGATACAATTGGTGCCATTGGCCTGTTGGGAAAAGTAGACAAGTTTGTCATAGACCTACATCAGAGAAAGGAAGCTGTGCTAAAACAAAATCAGAAACTAGAGCTTTCCGAAAAGATATTCAAAATGAGAATGTATCTTGGAGAAGCTTCTTTAGACTCCTTAGATCTTAGAGTCAATCAGGCACTGTTTGCTAAACCAAAAAAGGGAGATGCAGTTGAGTCAGAATGTCATGATGTACCTGGGGAAGAGAAAGTTAAAATAGTTGTTCATGATAACGATACTGATTGGTTTGATTATGATGATTATAATGAATGCAACCTTTCGTCTTTACGACACCAGGCCTGTGCAGTGAAAATACTACCATTATTATCGTCTGCTAATTTCAAGTATTTCAGAGATACTGACAGTGGGGCTAGCTCGTATACGAATCCTTCAAAGTCTGATTCCATTGAGCCGTTTGGCAATGAACCTTCTCATAAATGTCTTATCAATTCAGCTGAGCGATCGGAGGTTGCCTCTGATGCTAGCAAAGAGGGGAAATTGAAAGATGTAAAGTTCAGCAATGAGTTCATTGTAAAAGATATGTTGTTCAAGTGGACTTGTGAAGGGCGTAACCTACTTTTGAAGTATATTCACGAGGTCTCTTTCATGAAAGAGAGAGGGAGTGTGTTGTGTTACGAGTCATTTTCCAAGGTTCAAAAGATCGTCGAGAGTAGCCAAAGTAGCGATTCTGATAATGACTCGTGTACTAATACGGAATCTCCATCAGCCAAGACAGATCTTTCAGATAAATTATTCGTAGATGAAGAGGAGTATCTGAGTTCTGACGAAAGTGTTCGCAATTTTTTTGAAGAGCTTCGCAAAATAAAGCTTATAGATGAAACCAAAGGAGAATGTAACCAGGATTACTTAGTTAAGCTCATTTCCCCCCAAATTCAACTGATTACTCATCCACATTCAGACACAATGATGTTAGTTACTACTCCATTAATAGAACTTCAGATTCTTTCACTTGGAGAAGTCAGCAAGGATGTGAATGAATCTGACGGTATAGGGTACAAACATATCAAACTGGAGACCAGATATGGAACACTGCTTAATAATGCCAACGTCTTTTGTCTTCAGAAAAGTCAAATTGAAAATGGCAAGCTCCCAAGGAGTATATTCAATGACTGTAGCTACGGCTCACTAGAATTATGGCCTCCATTTCTTTCTGTTGAAGGAATGGAAGATGAAGCAATGTTAGACCTTCAACTTCTTGAGGATACTTCTATTGTAATTCGTTACGACAGAATGAACAGGCTTTTGAGGTCTAACGAAGACAAAAATGATAAACTTTCTGTTGACGTACCAAGCGTTATGACTTCAGTTAACTCCAAGGAATTCCTCTCCTCTTACAAGATAGCAATGGAACTTTTGCTTTACGTTGAACCCGTGAATAAAGAACTTCGTGAAAAAATACACAAATTTGTTCTTGCCACAGACTTCAGCAATTTGAAAGGCATTTCGAAGGAGATATTAGAAAAACATCAAATGCTGAATGCATTAAAAGATGTTACACAGAACTATTACTTTCGACGAATCGTGCTAGGGGCAGCTGAGAATTTGGAGTTGCTCGCAGTAGAAAAGGCTACTTCCTCTTTAACAGAACAGCTTTTCCTTTTGGTCAAAGTCATATTAACAGGGGGATCATCTATTCTTGACAATAAAGAGGCACTTGAATGGCGAATCCAAGCAGATAGACTTCTCGTGACTATGTTGGACGTGAATCAGACGCCGTTTGTTGCCCTATCCGTGGAGAATGTTTTGTTTCGCAGACTAAACTACGATGAACGGTACTATAATCTAATGGAGGTAGACAAGATGTCAGCTTATAACCTTGAAGGGCAAGTATATTTCCCCGATCTGTTAGCACCGATGGAGCAGAATGATGAGGATGAGACCTCATTTGTGAGAGTTCAATGGGAGATGTATAGAAGCGTCGCCGGCATTCAAGTTTTCAAGAACTTTGACATACATGTCAAACCCTTTAAACTTCAGCTTGAGCAAGAACTAGGTGAAAAAGTGATTGATTACATATTTCCGGAGCATGATGTGAAAGTTTTCGAAACAAGCACCAATTTTCAAGAGTTTACAGATTTGCAAAAAGAGTTGTTTCAGCTTTCGAGTGAAGACGGGGGAATGTTGTTTCAGGAGTACCCCACTTCGGAAGAAGATAATACTGCAGATGGGGATGTCTCGTCTTCATCCTCGATAACTGGAAGTTCCATTCTTGAAGAGGAAAGTTCGGTTACTATTGCATCAAACAGTGAGACAAATCCAGATAGCATAGAAAAGAGGTCAATTTCAGCAGGAAATGACTATCTCAGTGTTATGTCTTACAGAGCTGAGACTTTCGCCGTCTTCAACAGTATCAAAATTCAAGATCTTGTTCTTTCTATTACATTTAGAGGTATTGGAGTCTTGAGGTTGATTAATGTCTCAGATTTTGTATTTCGGGTCCCAGATCTAGAGTTAAGAAATAAGATATGGTCGCTAAGGGAGTTGGTCAACTATTTGAAGAAGGCAGTGCTTAAAGCATTGTTAAAGCACACTGGATCTTTACTCGGGATAAGTTGAAAATAAAAAAGCGGAGAAAGAAGGTCCCTTCGATTCAGAAAAACCTAGCAAAGATAAGAAATATGTAGTCAAAGATAGATTTTCTACGTCTTTTCTTATATCCACGTCAATACTCAAATTACAATAGTCTTTAGAAAATCAGGTATCTATCAAAAATGCACCTGTACGTGCCGCCTCTTATTCTGTTCTTGTTCACTTTCAGCTGGGGATATTGTTTTGTGTTTTCTTTTGGGTTTCTTCTCTTCTATAACTTGGTCATTCATAGCCAATTTTCTGGGATCGAATCCAGCGATTCCATTCATTGAACTCTTCTCAAATGTGAGAGTGCGGCTAAGATAGTCCTTGTCAAACGGTTCCAGCTTTACAAAATCTGGGGGAGGTCCAAATACTATTGGAGAAAGGTTATGCTCTTTTGAAATATAGTGCTTACCTAAAAGGTCTGATATGTGACTTTTGTAAGATTTTCGCAGCTTGACATCCTTAGTGCCATCAGAATTGGTCCTTGCTACTGACTTGGCTATCTGGTCTAAGTTAAAAGTAGAAATGAAGTTCAATTGAGGAGATGGATCTTCTGTGTCGTAAGTCGCTTTAATTTTAGTGCTGTACAATCAATCAATAGAAAACTTATACTTACCTTTGTCATCTATGAAATAGTATGTACTCTGAGGAGGCTCAGACATGCCTGATTCTGATAAGTCAAAGTTAGATTGAGATAAACCTATGTAGTCATGAGATTAGATAAGCAGGGAACCGATTTTTTTCCTCCTTTATATCACGTGTTTAACAGCAGGGCTACGCCGCTAAAGAATTAGGAACACTTGGTAAGCACACGCATAGCTGGTAGAATTACGGTGCGAAAAAAATTGAACTTCATATTTTCCACAGGTAAGAGATTAATATCAAAGGTATGTAAGAAGAAGAAACTGTATCAAAGTCTGTCAAACAGTGCTAGCAAGGCATCTATTGGTTTAGTTGCAATCTCTTAGCGTTCATTCAGTTAAAAAAAGAAGAAGAGATGGTGTTTAGTTTGATTTTGGGCCGGCTTTTTATGGCAAGTGGCTATTTGATTCACAAGGACGACACCAAGCAACCTAAAATTGGAACACAATGCGTTGCACTATTCCAGTTAATAAACTTCTTCTTGTTATCACTGTATTCCCAGACCTTTGCGGATTTCAATATCAAATTTTCATTACTAACATAGCTTAGATGTCTGAAACTTCAGCCCCACGTCCAACGATTGTTAAGAAGTACACAAAGAAGTTCAAGCGTCATCATTCTGACCGTTACCACCGTGTTGGTGAGAGCTGGAGAAAGCAGAAGGGTATTGACTCTTGTGTTAGAAGACGTTTCAGAGGAACTATCCGTCAACCAAAGATTGGTTACGGATCCGACAAGAGAACCAAGTATATGTTAAAATCTGGACACAAGGCCTTTGTTGTTAACAACGCCAAGGAATTGGATGTTCTTCTGTTACACAACCAGCAATACGCTGCTGAAATCGCTCATGCCGTTTCTTCCAAGAACAGAGTTCACATTTTGGCCAGAGCCAAGGAGCTTGGTATCAAGGTAACCAACCCTCAAGGTCGTCTCAACTTGGAGGCCTAGAGTATATAGGTTTGTAATAATGGTACATTTGCAAGTTTTTTATCATTAGAGCCGTCTATCTCAGTATTTTTGTGTATGCCAACATTTTTCTATTGGGAGAAAAATAAGTACAGCATCCAGTAAATTCTACTTTAGGTATAGTATGTGAATATGATTGCTCAATAGTTCGAAAACATTTTATTTTTTGGATGGTATTACAAATGTTATAATAACTGGGGATTACAAAGACTCATCATCAGCAGTAGTTACTTTCTTGTTATGTCTAATCTTGAAAAAGCGGATTCCACTTTCATTCTGAGTAGGAGCTGTAGGTTCACCGGCCAATGGGGGAGGGCTCTGGGAATCAAGGTCTCCGATATCCTGTTGTGTTCCGACAACTGGAGCGCCGGTGTTGGGTGGTATTCCTTGTTGTTGTTCATAGTTTTGTTGAGATGCCAAAGCTTCCTTGTGTCTTCTATAAGCTGTGGTGACAGATGACGTACTAAGAATTGCCACGGTTAAAAATATAGCAGCTACTGCACCCCAAGTGCATCCAAGTTGATTAGCAGAAATTTGGGTTTCCACTCCATCGAAGTGATTTCTAGCTAGAACAACCACGGCAGTCATCAAAGCAGCACCACCAGCTGTGAAAAGAGTCGCTAAGAACAAAAATAGAGCTAAAGTGACCCTTGCAGATTTCAACACACTAGATAAGAACGTAAGAATGAAGGAAACGCCGGAGAAAATAAGTCCCAACAATAGAAAAACGTTTCCGAATCTGGAAAGGAAGAAATAGGTGTCTCTGTTAGAAATGAAGTCTGAGTTAAGGTTCTCATCACCTTCGAAGTTATCTTCCGGGGAAATTGGGTAAGCGGGTCCAGTTACACAATCTCTGTTCCTTCCATCAACGTTCTCACATAAACCCCAATAAGTCCAGCGGGCCAAATCGAACGGAGTCTCAAAATCAGTAGTCCTTACCTCCAACCAGTAGAATCTGTCAAATGGGTAATGGTCTGTGCCTCCTGAAAGGACCACAAATACAAGTAGCAAAACGGTACCTGCCAATAGAACCAAAGGAACTAAACGGGTTAAAAGTCCAACCAATACCATTATGAGTTGGTACTTGTTTTCAAAAAGATTACTTAAAACGAAAAAATCGGTAGAAAAGTGTTTATTGGGGGAAAAAAAGAAGAAAAGCGATATTGATGAATTTAGTAATCCTTTATATTATTATTGTTTTTCTGACCCTTTTTGAATATTTACTTATTTATGGTAACTCCTATGTAAAATTGAAAACACAGCAAACTACCTAGAATGGGATTACTGGCCTAATCGGGTAGGTGAAGTGTTTGGAAAACACCGAATACAGACAAGACTGCCAAATCGGGATTCATGCTTCTATTGGTTTCGCACGACTTTGTGGATGCACAATTCTTCTTTCTTCTGACGCTTCTGGTCGTGGTTCTCCCAAAAACGAATCCTCTTATATTGTGCAAGTGGAGTTGCTGTATCGTGCTCGGATTCAAGGTCAGACTCTGCCATGGTTGACGAGCTAGTTGCTATGGTAGATGCTAATGAGGTTTGATGGGCACCTGAAGTAGTAGGAGTGTTTGTAGATGCAGTAAGACATAGTTTATTTGTAACTCTTCTTAAAGAAGGAGCTATCATGCTGGGTGGAAATCTGTGGGGTGAAGGATGAGAAACGTTGAACTCAAACCTTTCAGGAAGTTGTCCAATATCAGTAAAATTCGTTGGTTGTCCTTGTACTGTTAAGTCATTCTGTTCGGTTGGGTTTCGTGTTTGTACCTGTATATTCTGAAGATCATGTTCAGTTGTACCTTCCAAATCATGTTTTTTCCCTTTCAGCCATTGTTTGATGTCCAAAACTGTTTTCGAATCGTCTTGCAAAAAGTCCAAAAGTTCATCCACGCAAACTTTATAGCCAATTTGCTTCAGTAGGTTACTCTTGGTGTTCGAAAGTCGATACAACGCCGCCACAGATTTGGCAGCGGACTTGAATTCATCATTCAAAGACTCGTTTATCGTCTGCATTGTGTCGTCATTAATTGGGTGTTCCGACGGAAGGTTGGTCGAGAGATTCGACAAATCCATATCGTTTGTTGTATTTACTTGCGAGATTATGATATACTGGCTAAGATACACTTGATCTTATTTTTCTTCTAAGAACTTTGTCAATGCACGACCTAGTCAAAGAGAAAAAGATTGTTCTAGCTCGCTGCACTTGACACCTCGAATGAAAGCCGAAGGTCAGAAGGAAACCTATAGGCGCGGCCTTGCTCCTCAACCTGGCACCTTTCCGACCTTCTCGCAGAACTACATACCCATCAACGGAACTAAGGACTGAAAAGTTCCAGTGTTGCCAATACCTTTTTTTTTTTAAAAAGAATCTCATTCATAATTTCTTGAACATCGTTGTGGTTCTAAGTTCTTTTTTGTGTCAGTTCAACCTGTTTTTACACATTGTTACCAGTTAAATCTGTGTCAAGGCTTCCTTCGCATATCACAGCTACACTTGTAAGAAAAAAGACAAGTAAAAAAATACCGTTCTCTTCGAAAGTTCAACTGGCAATAATGAATACGACTCTACTGGCTAGCTCTCCCACAACTAAAACAAAAAGGCGATATTCGCACGATGAACCTACTCCCAAGAAACAGCAACGTAGTAAGTTGGTATCTATTGACAATACCAACGATCAGAAACACATCGACCAGCTTAAGAACCAGTACCCAGTATTTCATCATCCTGATGGAGGTTTTATTCAGTTCACTCCTAACGGCAATATCCGTACCATTTTTCAGGATAACAAACAAATTTCGATTGTGGAGACTAGTTCGTCTTTTGATTTGGCCCACATAGACAAGGGAATAGATGGATATTCCGTTGTTAACCAAGACAAGTTCAATGTCGCTACGAATAATTCCAGCAACCCAAGCCCTTCCAATGAAATTGAAGCATACATGAGAGAGGGCTATAATAACTCGAAATACTATTATTTGGACTCTGAAAACGATACTGCGAACAAAATGGCATACTATTTTAACGATGATGACGAAGACTTTTCCGACTATGAGTGACTTTTGAGGTTTGTCCGTTTAGTTCTATAGTGCATGTATATTAATGAAAACAGATACTCTGGCTTAACAATCGCAGGATTCAAAGGTAAAAAAAGAAAAAAAAAAAGAAAGGCTAAAATCAATCTACCGGTCTCAAAACTTTACAACAACAGCACTATTTCGTCGCTACTTTTTGTTGAGGTCCAACCTGGATGAAAGAACGTCACGAACTAGTGTTTTGGTCGATTGTACCATTTCACTCTCATCCCAATGTACGTTGTTAATAAATTCTTTAGACCCGTCGCGCTTCGATTTTCCTTCATCTGTAAACACTGACAATTTGTGTTTCAGTAACACAAGATGACAGGGAAGTCCCAACTATTATCTTTATTCCGAGACTCGAAGGAAGATGAGCTGTTTCATGACACATTAATAGATCCGAATTTGTCAAAGAGTTTTGAACTTTCCCCTAAGAAACGCATACCCAGCCCGGATGATAACCCTTTCAAGGTATCTCACACTACCAATTTCAATCCAATTCCTTTGCAAACAATCAACAAAAATGCCCTAAATTCAAGGACTAGAGCCTTTTCTATCGAATCAGTTGATGCAGCAGGGGCATCATTACATGTTTCAGAGCCACGGGTCACGTCTCGTCATGCCAATGAGCATCCTAAAGACAAGTTTAAAGTCTCATTGACACCAGCTCAGAGAGTGGAGAAACACTCCAGAATATCGAACCCGTCCATTAATGCACTTGAATCCTATAGGTTTGAAGAACTTGTTGGAAGGGGTGGATGCGCCAAAGTTTACAAGGCTATTAATAAGGTTAACAAACAACTTGTTGCCATCAAACAGATCGAGATTTCCTCCAACACCAAAGTAGAATTTCTTATGGAAGAGATTGACTTCTTAAAAAAGCTAAAACACGATAACATAGTCAAGTATCATGGATACATAATGACTGAATCAAACCTCAACATAATTCTAGAATACTGCTCTCATGGCTCACTTCGACACTTATATAAAACAAAGTATAAATCTGGAATACCCGAGCCATTGGTGCGTAACTACATCAGGGAGACATTAAACGGCCTAGTATATTTGCACAATAAAGGAGTTATTCATAGAGATATCAAAGCTGCCAACTTACTTCTCGACGATAGGTATAGAGTCAAGCTAGCGGATTTTGGAGTTTCACAACAGCAACAAACAAATGAAGAGCAGCAACATGATAATATTTCCAATCAGTCGAAACGCAAACCACAAATACGTGCGGATGGTTCTCCATACTGGATGGCTCCTGAAATCATCCTTTTGACTGGTTGTTCAATTAAATCGGATATCTGGTCATTGGGTGCCACTACCTTAGAACTTTTGACAACAAAACCTCCCTACGATGATTACGAACCAATGGTTGCTTGTCATGCCATTGGTACTCAGGGATGCCCTGAACTACCTTTGACACTATCTTTGGAGGCCAATAAGTTTATTGAGCAATGTTTGGTGATGAATAGTGAAGAGAGGCCAAATGCATCAACGCTATTGGAAAATAAATGGCTTCATTTTGAGGCCAAGGATAAAAACTTACTGATTGGGACAAAATCGCCTTTTGTTGAGTCTGACTCTACAGAGTTTGAGGTTGACTTTATTAAAGATCAACAGCTTAATTTTGATCGAATACCGTCTCGCACAAGGATTCCACAAGACTCAACTCTCTTATACAGTAAACACAAGCTACTTTCATACTCAGAGACTAATGAGACAAGAACTGAAGCCGAAAAGAATGAGCAGATGCTAAAAAATAAAAGATTATCGAAATATAAAGACAATGAGGATGATGCTTTTGATGATTATACCGAAGATATTAAACTAAAAACGCCTACAGAGGCTGATATAGATAATCCTTTTGTGAAAATAGAATACAGCGATGAGAATAAGGAAAAGGTGAAGGAGAAATTGGAACTTCAAATAAAAGCAATATTCAAATCGCTATCTCTGTTGTCGAGTTCCTCCATAAGTGAACTATTCAGACTATCTACGTCACTAAAAGAATTGATCAACGAGTTTCCTAAACTTGTAATTCCCATGCTAAATGGTTCCAAGTTAGTTATCCTTCTGAAACTTTTGAATCTAAAACCTAATAATCAACATTTGGTTCAAGTGAATCTGGATATTGTTTCCTTAATATTACAGCACAGTGGTGACGACCATGACAGTACCTGTGAACTCAGGGAAAATTTCACAATGATTGGGCTGTCAGATACTTTAGTTACTTTGTTTGAAATGAACAAGAACAAGATTTCTCTTCGAATCCTAGAAATTGTACAGCAACTGTTTTCAGAGGAGCACCAGCAGAATTTGACTATTTGGAGACTTTTTATTTCCTCCAATGGAATTAAGCTACTGATCTATTTTCTTAAGATTGAGATCAATGTGGACATAACCTTCGTCAGAACAGCAATTGATTTGATCTATAAACTACTGAAGGCCTTGAAGAAAGAAGAACACTTTACCATGAAGGAAATGGTTATGAATCTGTTCAAAGATCAGAATTTAACTTACCTTTTAGACTTGATTACGGTAGCTTTTGTTGATGAGGAGAACGAAGATATCAAGGATAGAAGAAGAATAGTAAGTAGGATCATGTATGTACTAAAACAGTTTTAAAACAATAATGTCAATCACCAAGTCTGATGCACAATCGGCATAATATAGTTAGTTACCGAGTATAAGCATTCGTATATCCTCTTTCGAGCATTTGATGTAAGATTGAGGCATTGAGTTCCAAATGATTTTCGTGCCGTTCTTTTCCTGGATTCCTGCTAGTAGTCCCCAAATTTGCAACGATGATGAACTTTAGGAAAAAAAACCAGTCTGAAAATCCCAATGATTTTGATGACTCTTCGTCTGTTTCTTCAGGGGAGTTCACGTCGGAAAAGGAGAAAAATAGAAGACCAAAAGAGAATAGTTTCACACAACAAAAGTTGAAGGCAATCAACCCAATATTTACCCCAAGAACTATCATTCCGTCAATGCTGGTACTTGCTATCATATTTATTCCACTTGGTGTCGCTATGCTGTATGGATCTTCTAGGGTAGAGGAGCTAATTATACAATACCAACAATGTGAAAGACTGGCGAGCAGAGATTACTATACGGAGATTCCGGAAGAGTACGTGGATTTCTCTTTCCGAACCAAGACCACTGTGCGGCCTCAGTGGAAATACTCACTAAATGAGAGTGAGTCTGATCCTGTTGAACAAGGAATTTGTCAGGTACAGTTTGAAATTCCCAATAACATCGGTTCACCGGTGTTTTTCTTCTACAAATTGTACAACTTTTACCCTAATCACCGAAGATATGTGAAATCCTTCAGCGAATTGCAGTTAAACGGAGATGCTGCATCCTTGAGCGCAATCAAAGACGCAGTAGGTCAAAACTGTCAGCCACTGAGCGAGAATGATGATGGTATCAAGTACTATCCATGTGGACTGATCGCCAATTCGTTGTATAATGACACTTATACGTATCCAGTGGCTGTAAATGGAAGTGAGGGATTGGATTATGAGATGACAAAAGATGGCATTGCATGGAGCTCCAATCAAGCGAGGTTCAAGAAGACCAAATACAATCCCAATGAAGTGGTACCTCCTCCTAATTGGGTTAAGATGTACCCTGATGGGTACACTGAAGACAACATGCCTGACATTAGTACGTGGTATGATTTTCAAAACTGGATGGCTCCAGGAGGACTGCCGGTGTTTAGCAAGTTGTACTTCCGAAATGATACTCACTCAATGCAAAGGGGGTTATACGAAGTATCTGTTGGTCTACATTTCCCTGTTCTCCCCTATGATGGCAAGAAGGCCATTTACATAAGTACAAGGTCGGTTTTGGGAGGAAAAAATTCGTTTCTGGGCATTTCATGGGTGGTAGCAGGTGGCGTTTGCTTATTATTGGCCTCAGTCTTTTTGTTGGTTAACATCCTTGTTCCAAGAAAAATGGGTGATTTGTCCAAAGTAAGTTGGAACAAAGAGCAGTAATCACCACGTCATTTTATATGTATCTTCGTTGCTACTTCTGAAGCAGTTCCGTTTGACTCACCAATCATCACGATTGTACCCATTCTTTACTGCGGAGTAGGGCTTACCCATAACAATGATTTTGAACCTGTAATCATAGTCACGAAATGGATTTGGCGAGCTTCTAAACTTTTCTCATATTGTTTTGACGCCTGCTTTTATGCTGAAATGTGCTAGATCATTTTTGGTATGGTTGGGATCGTTTGATTTCGTTGCCATTATAGGCCAATTTCTTATATGAACAAGGTTCACTGCAAAATACTTGACGATTATCCTTTTACGATTTTATGATTTTCCAGATCATTGGAGCAGAGTTATACAGAAATTGATCCTTCAGCACAAAGAACCGATTTCAACCACCACTTGTACAGTTATACATCTATAGGTCCTGATTGGTTCATGAAAATAAAATCATACGCTGGTGGTAATTCCGCACTAAATCTTGAATATACTTTCATAATCAGTAGCAAGAAACTTCGAACTACATTGTTAACAATTCTACTCAATTTGTGAGAGAGAAGTACTCCGCCCTAAACATTTGCAGTCTTCTTCACAACCTTTAAGGTGGGCCATACTGACATAGAATATAAGATGAAAAAAAAATAAAAAGATTGAAGCTAGGAAGAAATAAGAGCTGCACAATAAAGGGAGGAGTAACCGTGAAAAAGCACAAAGTGTGTGTTTTTTTCAATTATGTTCCTGTGTTTTCGACACGGTATTCGTCAGATCGTATGTACTCGACCTCACTTCATTTTACCCCATATTACTGATTTCGTGCATTGTTTCGCGCGTAAGACCCTTGGTCATTTTTGTTTAATGATGATCCCTTTCGTTCCCTACATCCGCAATTATCGCTCTTACTTTAGAGGTTCCGCAGGCTTTCTCGTATGCGATTGCACAAGTATTTGGTGTTATAGTACTATAAAACAACTGCCACTTCTCCGTTTTCTATAGCCCAATGTCCATGTAGTGGTTCGTACTTTGAAATGTATAGTTTTTGCCTTTCGGGCTAATTCAATCAATCCCAGTTTGTTACGTAATCAGGACGATTTAGCACCCGGAAAATGTTCCTTCCCCGATTCTACTGTTGTTCCACCCTTGTTTAATCTTTCTCAAAATAGCAAGTATAACTTGAATATTTTGATACTATCTCCACCTATAAGATACCGCTAGGGCTGCCGACCATGAGTCACAACAAGGAACAGATCCCGTCATTGCTACCCCCCACGTATCAAGCGTCACAAGATTCAGCAATCGACGAAGATATCCTACCTGATTATTCCTCCTCTCTCAACTACAATGGACTAATTATGCTTAAACACGAACTTACTACACCGTTTCAACTTCCCAACAAGCAGAGCGAGTTAGATTGGGAGCCTTACGTGATGGAGTTGAACTCAACACAACTGAACATATACAAATTGAAAGACATCAAACTATGTCATTACGTGAAATACTTCTTCGAGAATATGCTTGTAGAAATGTGTTTACCGTTGTCCGCAATGCGGCATACTTCAAGATTCGACCCACACTTGAACATAAAAAGTGGTAAGTTAACCAGAAAGTCTCCCAGTGTGAAGCCCGTTAACGCAGTAAAAGTCCCGAATTCGGTGGGGCTTAGAGGACGTCTCAAAAACTTTGTGTTCGGTGAGGCGGATACCATTGTCGATGATAGACGTCTACCCTTAATAACTAAACTAGCCAAGCAGGATATGGAATCACCTGAATTCCAGTTGGTGGCTGAAGTTTTGAATCATCAGGACGAATTTAGCGATATCTCCTCAAATTCTAAGAATCAATATTATGACAAGATTCAGGATATCAGGGGAGAATTGTCTAAGAGCTTGACATTGCAGCGATGCCAAGTCGGCTCTGCTTCTGATCATATAGCTCGACCGTTTACAATTCGTATGCGTTGTGAACTGCAACAGTTTATGGTATGTTGCTACAATCCGTACCAGTTTATAAATTGGTACTACAAGCTAGTCTATGCTATCGATATTGCTCTTCCACTCGAGTTGAGAGAGTTCAATCAAAAGAACTGCAAGACGATTCCAAGAAGAAGTAGACGTATCTCCGCTGGTAGAAGAAACACGTTTGCTTCTCTGAATGATTACAGCTCCTCGGACATAGCAAGACCTAGAGCGAATTCTGTTCCTGTGAATGCAGCTGATAGGCGGAATAACGTGCCTCAAGATGTGGAAGAATTGGAAGATGATGGTTATGACTACGAGATATTCGAAAATTCACAATCCGAAAGAACAATCGATGATTGTTACGATGATTCAGAAAAAAAGTACCATGAACCTCCCAGTATACCTTACAGTAACTCCTTTGTCACATATTCTAGTTATGAGGAGTTTCTTAATCTAAGATATGCAATCAAATGTATCAAGTCGCTCAAGTTGAAGAAACCATGGTTGGGACATAAAGTAACTTTTAACTTTCAATACATTGAAAGCCCAGACTATTCGGAGTCCGATTCAGATGAAAGTATTGTTATTAAGCCCCACTTATTGAATAGTTTCTCTCCTTCAAATGTTTGCCTTCCAGAAAAGTTTAAATACCAGGATTTTATCATCCAAGATAAAGGGTTATTTTATGTAGAATATTAGAGAGTGGTTCTTTTTTTTTCCCTAACCCATCTGGATAATCGGTGTAGTTAGTTAGTAACCAATATTAGCGTGCGCGCTTGGACGTAGAGTACACGAACATTAACATAAATTGGACTTGTTTGTCACTAATTGCGGTGGATGGCTGATTTACAGGGATTTATTAATCATAGCTTTCCCAATCTGCCTAGTTTGGAAAGGTTAAATCTCACTGCAGATTCAATCAGCCAAAAAAGAGAAACTTTGGTTTCTAAATTCAACCAAACAAGCAGTGTACAGATTGACAATGCGGTTCTTTTGGTTAGTAAAATTAAGGAAATACTTGGCTCAACCGCTTCAGACGATGATAAGATCGGACAATTAACCCAGTTAAGACATGATTATGGAAGCACAGATTTTATGGTAAACGTCATTCAAAAATTTCAGGAGTCTGTCGCAATCAGGCGTTTACAAATGAAATCTTCTTTACTAGAGGCAATTCAACATCAGGGCCCATTTTCAATCAACTCAATCAAGGAGATTTCAAGCAATGCTTTTCAGCTCGCTGATTCAGATGTCAATGATTCTTTGCATGACACGATAATGGATTCGATTGAAGAGAAGAAAGCTCTTCTTAATGAACTGTATCACCGTATAGATTCGTGGGATAAAATGGATTCTAAAGACATTAGTCACTTCGTTAATATCAATTCACAGTTGCATGATCTTATTGTGCTACAAACTCTTGACCCAGTACTTTCTGCTTCGAAATTGCATCTAGTAGCGTTCGAGAGCTTACTCTCCACCAATTTGCAAGTTAAGTTTGCTTTTCATTTCTCCGGAAAAAAGAAGACCAACAATATAAGCAAACCAGAGTGGTGGGTAGACTATTTACTGAAATGGCTGGACCAGCATGCCTCCCTTTTTAATTTGCATTTTAGTGTGTCATTAAAGGACACTATTTACCAAGAGACTTTCTTCATAGATCATTTGATCACTGCTGTGAGAGAGATCTGTAGAGAAAAAATATGCTCTGATTTAGACATGTTGTTAGCACATGAGAATCAATCCCTTCTTACTCATTTCATTGGGGAATTACGAAGATTAGATAAGTCACTGTCTGACAACTTTTACTGGAGTTCCTCAGGTTTTATTGATACTTTCATCTTGGAAAACGATCAAGTGTTTGCTACTTGGCTGCAAAACGAATGCCGGTTCTCGTTCAATCGTTTTGATGATATTATTAACACTGATTTACAAGCATTTGAAATTGATCTAGATTCTAATCTAAAGGGAGAAGTTAAGTCAACAAAATCTTCTTTGAACTTGAAAATTCTGATAGAAAACACTACTAAGAATTATGAGAATATGAACAACCTCAACAAACAACTCAAATTTTTATCTGAAATCCAGCTGGCACTACTCAATAGCTATTACCAGAGATTGGAAGAAGGTTTGAAAAGCTTTGAGTCTATCTACATGAAAAGACCAATAGATCACAATTCCAGCTTAAACGCTTCTTCCATAGAAAGATTATTCAGGATTATTTGCTCATTAAAGTTCATGATTTTTCAACTGGAACACTGGTCACAGGAACTTGTTTTTGTTAGTTTATGGGAGGTTATCAACAAGGATAGGTCAGCCACCGATAACTCTAGCTCGACTACTTTTTTTTACTCCATAATTTCACATTATCAAAAGTTAGTAAAAAAATAGCAATCATGACCTAATTTTGATAATGGAGAGAGAAATTCAATCACTAATGAAATCATATTTCTCATTGAATGATTGGTCCAGTATTGAAAATCCGGATAGCTCATTGAGTGCAGAACTAGAGTTCCCTGTTAAGGCTTTAGCCAACATACTCACTTTTGTCGAAAACTTGATATCCACTGCGGATTACTTGAGCTTCAAAAAGGAAATCTCCAAGTTGTTGTCAGCTTATATCATCTCAAACATCATTCATCTTAATAGGTTCAACCATGCTGGAGTATCCAACTTGAAATATGACGTTCAACATATGTGGCGTCAGCTCGCATTGCCCAAGGATGAAAGCTATCGGGCAATTAATAAAGAGTTGGCATTAAAACATTGATTCTGTTTAATAGAAGCTGCCCATCACATTCTGACCTGTACAGAGTTTATCTTCTTCTTCTTTGCCATTCTGCTCTAGTTCATCCTCTTTGTATTCGTAGCTATTGTAAATATTCTTAAAATTCTCAACCATTTCGCCAATGTTATTCAGCATTCCAGAAGGACCATCCTTATTATCATCGTCGGATTCATTCATCCAGTTACCGTCATCATCTGTATCTACATCAGAGGTAAGAATATCATTATCGATCCGTGCTTGGTTGCTTGGCTCTTTAAAGCTGATAGGTTCAGGAATCAGAGCTCTACCATGGTGTTTTGTATTTGTTATTACATTCATTTCCGATTCCTTTGCAGTAAAAGATGAGTAACGTGATATGATCGGAGAATCTATTTTTTTCGACTTCCCAGTTTGAAATTTTGAAAGCTGCTTTGAAAAATCTCTTTCTGCCTTTTCCTTCTGCTGCGAATAGATCTTTTTCAAATCCGATGTTCCGTTCATGAAAGAGTCTACATCTTTTACTGATTCAGAACCAATGCTCTCACTATCAGTCTTAGATGAATCGCACTGACCATCTGTTCTTTGATCAGTAAAATGATTCTCTACCAAATGGTCCAAAACCTGCCAACCGTATGCATTCGCAAACTTTCTGCGCACTATAATATTGTTGTGAGCATCGGGCAGTAAGTTGACCAAAACTTTTCTCCACGTAAGGCCTTTATGCCATTTTCTGGCAATTAACTCTTCTAACTGCTTTTGTCTTCCGAGTGGATCGAGAGATTCCAAAAATGAGATCGATCTGTCTTTCGGGGAGAATTTATCTCTCGGAGGAAGATCTGAGTCATGATAAATCTGATCATGAATTATAACGTTCTCTCTAGTGGACGGGTCAACGATGTAGGATGTTGGTGGTAACGGAGGAAGCAGAACTTTTGCAGCTGACTCTATTACAGAAGATTTAGGAAGAACATCTATAATGTCCTCTCTGTTTCCTCCCTTGTTATTCTGATAGTTCAAATCGTCGTGATCTTGTTCATCATGGTCCTCGTCCTTGGTTTGATATCTCCTATATTTTCGGCTCTTCTTTTTCTTTATTTGAGCAGTTGGTATGCAATAAGTGATAGCAGTTTGTATAGGCGACAGACAACAACTCATCCAGGACTCCTTGAGTTGATCGCCTGTGGAGTCGTCTGCTGGATCCTCAGAAATCTTACCGACAGAAGTCGCATTATCGAAATTACCGCTTGTCAAGCTTGGATCACTGTTCGAAGGTGGACTATCTTCTATTCCTTTATGATGCTTCATTGGAGATTTTCTTTCGTTCCTAATAACTTGAGATACTTGGGATAAGCCTTTCCAGTCTAAGAAGAGCAAAGCTGATGTCCTCAAGGGTACAATACCATCGTGAAGTGCATTAGCATACAAAGTTCTGTTTTTGAATCTTTTCAAAGCAACGTGTGTAGGCCCTGTAGGTAATAAATACAGTAATGGCTTCGCTTGCTGGAGACTCAAATCCTGTCCAGTTTTACCTACAACTCCCATGGCCAGCGCCATTTTAACATAGCCTGGATTTTCATTTGAAATACCCAAAAATGGGGAAGCTAGTGAAATAAAGTTAATGGGCTCAACTTTTTGAAAGAAGCTAGGGTAATTATGTTGTATGTATCCAATAGCAAATGTCTGAACTAACCCACCAAGAGAGTGTGAAATGAACGATATTTTGTTAACATTTGGACGGTACATTTCATTAATAATAGCTTCTGCAAGTCTTGTGCCCAAGTACTTGACGCCTCTTTCAGTTTGGCATACGTTTCCAAAATATCCCTTAACAATTACATTTTCTCCAGCTAGATTCGACTTTCTATCAATAAGTTCCTTTAAGTAAAACATGTCAGCACTTGCATTAGAATGTAGACCATGGGTGACCACTACCAGATGCACAGGATAATCATCTTTCACTAATGGCTTATTCCAAAGGTCTAAAGTATCGTTGCTCACAACACTAAAATCTGGACTAAAACATCCATACAGGTCTTTGTCGAATGGCTTCAAATGCTGTTTACTAAGTGATTCGTCGACAATAGTAAACTCAAAATGAACTTCTGATGTGGTAGAGAAGATCACTTGGCTAATAATGTCTACGTGCCAGTCGTATCTTTCTTTTAGAACATGTATTGGTAAACTCATAACGAAACTTTGGCCTGGTTGAATATTGGGGTTATACTTGGGTTGTTCGGCAGTAACAAAGCATTGCTTGTTATGATCATACTCTGAAGAAGTAACATCAGCATAAATTATAAACGGTCCTGCCAAATATGCGGCCCGGAGGGGCAATAACTCTACGTTCTTGACCTTGAACTGGAATGACTTCTTAAGCAATTGCTCCGGATTTAATTCGGGAGGAGGTGTATATGTAACCATGAAGCGAAAGATCTCCCCAACCTTAACTGACTTACGCTGCCGATAAATTAGATTTGTAGAATTGGTCTTATTGGATTTCTTAGTCATCTTGATTCATGGCTAGCCGTTATCTTTGGACGGAAGTAACTAACTATGCGGTTATGTACAAAAGAGCTTAATGTGCATATCAGAAGTCGCGGTCAGCGCACGTAAATCTTTCGAATACGTCAAAATAAGTGAAGAAACGAATGAAACCTCTAACCGCCTTTAGTTCCTCAAAAAGTTCGTAGGAGATAACGTTGGGCTATGCTACTTAGATCGACCTTAAAGTTGGCAACCAGACTGTTGGGATTTGTATGGGTATCGAAATCTAATAACTCGAAAAGAGATTGTTGAAGACGTGTCCATCGAATAAAAAATATGTTTACATCAGCTGATGCTACTTCTATGTATAGCTGAACAGTTGTAATCAGGTTTTTTGCTTCGATCAGCCTTGTGAACTTGTAGAAGTAATCTATCTCTATTTAAACCTCCCAAAGTCAAGATAATTAATTGTACCTTGCCACGCGCGAACGTTAAATGCTTACAGATAGTATAGAAATAAACTCAGAAAGACCATCTCAAAGGAGTTTAATTTACCAGTTTTCAGAACATCTGTATAACCAATGACGCTATGGCTAAGCCGATTAAAAATGTTGAAAAATTAAGTTCAATGCAAAATAAGGCTCAATCGGAACAATCGGAACCAATTCATGATTCGGCTTCTTCCTCAAGTTCTGTGCCTTCCAACTTGGAGAATGAAGATGACAATTTGGAACAAAACGTAGTAACGTTAAGTGATTACAGAAAACAGAGGGATATAATTGGGCCTATTGATTTGCGTGAATCAGATGAACAGTTTCCTGAACTTCCAAATATCAATCATCACACTGTGGCTAGTAGACAATCTTGGAACTTTTGGTTTTGGAAAGCAACTGATCCACCCAAGAGTACACTAGAACCAGAGAATCTGAGTGATGATCACTTAAATCTCAGCATTTGTTCACAAACAGATTCCAGTCATAGTGCTGAGGCTGAATCTACGGTGGTGGCGGCTGAACCAGCTTCCGCAGCACCCAAGGGCAGAGGCTGGCAATTCTGGAAATGGGGAAATGAACTTTCGAATTTGTCAAAGCGAAATGGTTCACTAGACTGTGAAATCAACCACTCCTTTTCCTCACTTTACTCCACCTCTTCAAAAGCAAAACTTGCTGACGATGCCAAAAGGGCTATAAAAAGAAACACAGTAACCAGTCATTGGGCTTACTTCAAATCATCAGAACACGCGGAATATGCTGAATTGGCAGTGGTAGGTACAAGTAGTGCTAGCAATCCTGTCAAAGTTGAAGTAGATCTAGCGGCTACACCCCTTGAGTTGGAAGAAAGCATGCTCCTTTTGGATACTCAGGCAAAAAAAGAGGCTGATATTGGCTCCTCTTCTAACTCAACAGATAAGACGCGGTTATCCTCAGAGTCTTTCGGAATTCTTGCCCCAACAATTGAATGCAACTACAGAGTTGTAACTTCTACTACCAGGGCCCGTCTCAACTTACAGAGGATTAGTACACTAAAAATTCTGAGTAGCAAGATTATCAAGGAAGAGAACCATCTTTACATCAAAGAAAATAATCTTGATTCAAATTCTATCTTCAAAGCTGTTGTCATTGGAGTTCATGGGTTTCTACCTATAAGAATGGTGCGAACATTAGTTGGTCAACCTACTGGTACAGCGAGCACTTTCGCAGCCCATGCAACTGAAGCTCTCCGGTCTTGGGGACGAGCTCATCATCTCAATATGAAGATTGATGTTGTTGCGTTAGAGGGTGAGGGAAAGATACTAGAAAGGGTTGGCAGTCTTTTAAGTTTGTTAGAAAATTGGCTGGATGTGATAAGGGACTGTGACTTTTTATACTTTGCTTCGCACTCCCAAGGTGTCCCTGTTGCTATTCATATAGCGGCCCAATTATTCAAGCAGAACGTGCTAAATCCTAATCAGAAGGTTGCGCTACTAAACATGGCAGGCATTTGTTTAGGCCCGTTTCCAGAATTGGATGCCAAGCTGGCTATAAAAGCATACTCTCGGTTAGAGAACGAAATAATGATGGAACTATTTGACTTCCAAGATCCTGACACCTTGCAATCACGCAAGTTGATAGAGAGTTTGGAAATATTGGTAAGTCATGATACAAAGCTTACATTTGTCGGGTCTCTCGATGATCAACTTGTCCCTCTTTTTTCATCCACATGCTTCCATGTTAGCCACCCCAATATTTTTCGATCCATACATGTGGATAAAACTAGTGAACATGCTCCATTTCTAACGAATTTAATGAAATCTTGTATGATGGTTAGGAATTTGGGTCGTGACGACCATAATCTCAACTATGAAATATCGAGATATTTGATAGGTTCTGTGGGTGTCGGTGGACACTGCAAAATATTCAGGGATTTAAATGTTTACACTTTAGGTATTGAAAATGCTTTACAAACCACTTCGTTAACGAACCCTAAACCCATGGCATATCAGGAAATAAACTCCAAAACAATAATCAATAACCCATACCATTTACCTTGGTCATTTAGGGGCTTTATTCAGCAGCTACTGGAACTTAAGCATATCAACTCCATAAAATTGGTGCAGGAAATAGTAGAGTCGTACATTGATTGGAATCCTAGCACCAAGAATCTGAGAGATTTAAGCCGTTGTATAGATATTCTGGAAACAGTGGATATCGACGAATTAATCGAATCAGTCAAGACCTCTTAGCATTATGATGCAATATATCTGTTAGTTTACTTGGTGCTCTTGGTGCTCAACATACTCTTAGAGGCGGCCCAAAACACTATTCATTTGATTAATATATGGATATAAATGATATGCGATGTGCAAGACACGTCAAAAAAGAATTTTTTTGAATATTGAATTTCAGCAGTTGCCCTGGCTGGAACAACCAGGCAAAAAAAATTGATGGACAGATTGAGACCCAATGATTGACAACCGATGGCTAGCCGAACATGCAAATAGTAGCCCTAGGAGAGTGAGACAGGTGGAAAAAGGGTAAGATGAAGATAATCATTATCACGTGATTGGTATAAATTTCGTGAAATAAACAGAAATCATTGAAAAATACCAAAGTGGTTACTCTATGAGTGTTGGTTCAATTAGATTAGTGACTCAATATTTGAGCTCACAAGAACGGAAGAGATTATTAAATGACTTAGTTGAGAATCATGTTCTTCAAAAAGCAGATGAGTCTTCTGAAGTTCTATTGAGTGAGCTCCTGGATGTAGTTTCTGAAGATGAGAAAGAATTCATTCTGGCTAGACTACAGCTATTCGCCATCAAAGTATTGAACAGCCATAATGATGAGACCCCCGAAATGAATGCTTTTTCGTCTATTCTAATGCTAAGTCGGAAGTCCTCTAAACTCACTGCCACACTAGTGGATCACATAGTTGGAACCCTTTCACGTTTTGTTGAAATTGAAAAAGAAGGCCTGAATTTTGAATCTGGATCTAACGAACTGATCGATAGCAACACTTTTGGCAAACCTGGGTTATTTGGTTCCCTTCAAGAAGATGTACCCACCGCTATGGCATTACGCCTTCTGTCATTTATTGAGGTGCTTTCCAGGGATGCCCTAATAGGTCATCAACCTATGATTGATTTTTATGCATGTATACTGCTAGGATTTGAGGACGACAAGGTTCGTGAATGCTGCTCCCAAATTATTAGATGGAGAATTTCATTTATAAAGGAGAACTCAGATATGAATTCTTTTGTTTGGGATGTAATACAGTTGCTGATGAATTCTCCAAATCAAAAAAAAGTGAACCTTGCATTTGTATTTTGGCTAAGATATTTGAATGGGCAGTCCATTCAGTCACTTTCTTTGAACTCTGAGTATCAGGAAGCTCTTCAAAAAGACCAGTACTGGCTTTACCTGAAAGCTGGTTTAATAAGTAAAGTTCATGAGCAGAGAAAGTATGCTCTCTCGATTATTAAATTAACTGTCACCTCCATCGCAAAGAGTTTTGAGAACTCCTTTATTAAATGGGAGATACCTTTCAAAGACCAGAATGTAGCTCTCTGGAGAAAGTTTTGTACATTATACGAAATTATTGGTTTGGATACGTCGTTACACCAAGCGAAGGCAGCCACAAGGGATATTATAAGTATGTTGACCGAAGATTCGACGATAAGGGCTCCATTCGCACTAATTATTCTATCCATTGGGTTTCACGCCTCCATGGAAAGTGTTCGGAAATTCTCTTTGGAGTTAGTTTTGTCCATTCCTTCTAATCGGCTCCATCTACTGCAGGAGGATAATTACGAGTTTTTGAAGACGACCTTTTTTCCCTTCATTCTCACAGCTAACTACTATAGCACATTCAGAACTGATAGTGAATACGAATGTCCATTTGGAGACAAGGTTATTAAATTTCTTTCTGGATGCCTCCAGGATTTGTCTGAAAAAGAGCACGTAAGAAGGCTAACGCATATCATTCTAGAAATGTTGGCTATCAACAGAATGACCTTTGATCCTGCAAGATTGTATGTTGTCCAAGGTCTACTTCAGGGGTTGTATAGGCTTCAATCGAGCTTAAACCATGTTATAGTCAAAGAGGATCTTTCACTACTTTATAAAGTTTTCGAAAGAGTTGCGGAAAACGAAATATTCCAGTTGATGACTCAGACTATAAATTTACGACTGTTATTATTTTTGGATTTTGATCGAGTTGGCTTTCAAGGGTTACTACAAGCTCTAGCAAAGTTTCTTCGAATCAACGGGGCCCTTGGGTACACCATACTCAGTGATCAAATTGATTTTTTCCTAGATAGTGTTTCTAAGAATTTTCAGAAGCAAGAGTTGCTTGCGTTTTATGAAGACAATAAAAATCAGCTTTCGATGGAAAATTTCATTGTCTATCTAGCTTTGATCGTTCCAAATAACAAGTCTATGGTAAGTTTGTTGGCCACGGATATTTCACAACATCCTCAATCTTGCAAGATTTTGATTCAGTTAAGAGCTCATGCTTCCTGGTTTTCTGATATAGTCAATGAACCTGTTATATCTTCCGAAATAAAACAATTGGTTTGCAAAATGATCACTCATCCCAGTTCTTGCTCAGAGATCTATTTTGAGAATACGAACTGCCTTATTAAAGATACAAGTATATTTTCTCACCCGTTTTGGAATAATACAGATCTGAATAATTTTTGGATTAGTATATTGACGGAGTTTGAGTCTAGTAACGAAGGGACTTTAACTCTTGCCACAGCTAAGTTTGATTTTTTTGTGGAGGTGCTTCAGCATTCTGTATTCAGTGACGTTGCCGAAAGCTTCTTAACCTGGGAGAATGTTTTCAATCTGGGTGCAACATCCTTTAAAAACCAACCCAAAAATACTTCCACTGCTTTTTACAAAGTCAAAGATCAATTTTATGGATCACTTTTCCGTATGATTCAACTATTAGCAAAAATATCAAGAATTGATGGGACTTTCAAAGAGAAAGTTTATAATTTACTTTCCCATAACGCTTTTTTTGCAGGCTTCTATGGAAAGTTAGAAGCCATTAATCTTCTTCAAGTATTAATTCAAACGAGTGATCCTTTGACTACTGACGAATCCTTGTCGTTGGTCCAAATTATGGAGTTAATTTGGGATGATCTTACGGTCGATAGATTAATACTAAACCAGCGACCACTACATTTGGCTTTTATCGAGTTGGCATTTAGTGTGCCAATTCTTAGTTGTTCTTTAGAAGCTAGTGGTCGGTTATCTCAATCTTTAAGGAGACTTGCCCTGCAAATAATCGACAATGGATATGGTAGAAAATCACTCCTTCCCACGATGATTAATTGTTTCTCAAGTTTTCAGTTAAGACACAACGATGGTTTTGAAAATTCCTTCTGGCTTGGTGAAGTTTTAGTATACGGTTTCTTCCTGCAGCAATTGAATAATAACCTATGCAGACTTGAGCTTATTTTGGGATCCATTTATGATCAAGAGTTCAATTTCGATGGAGACAGGATCTACGAAAGGGTATACGGAGCAGAAGAAGTTTCGTTCAGAGCCAATATTGCGGCTATTCTTGCCTCGATAAAATCCTCTGTGTTTGCTCTTCATATCTGGAGATTTATTCTGACTAATGACTCCATCTTTCACCTGCAAACACCAGTAAAAAGAAATGATGGAGTAGAAGAATGGAAAAGAATCCAATTGTTATGCGTAATGGTACTCACCATTAAGACTATTGGGAAGTCAGATTTACTTACATTAGTAACGGAGGTATTTGCTCCGCTTCTATTCAAGGAAACTAGCCCACTTTGTCGGGTCTATATTGAATGGATCCTCAGCTATACACTGCTGAATGTCACGCCTTCGAAGGAAGCTATTCTTGCGTATTTCAAGGATGATATTGATAACCAACAGCCGACCTATATGACAACTTTTGAGAGAATTTCGTATCTGGTGATCAAAAAATTAGACTTTGAGAGTGAGTCTCAAGAATTAACCAATTTTCTGGTTAACTACTTAATTCCTTCATGCTCTTCAAATCGAGCATTGATTCGTCACTTTTCAGTTTCCTTGGTATGCTCAGTTATTCCTGAGATTAAAAACAAAAATTTAAATGTCCCCAAAGCAGTTGTCCGCTCATTGGAGAATATCTACAACATGGCCCTTAAATCAGAAGGTTTCGGCACCTATAGATCTGGGGATGCATTGATATGGGACATAACTGAAGACTTGACATTGGTAGGTATTTGTGGTGGTGTTTTATTAAAAGTCTCTGATAGATATACTGAATTTATTTGCCAAAAAGAATTTGCGAAATATGTTTCTGAAGAGCAGAAAGAAAAATTGTTGCTACCCATAGGTCAAGATCAAAGAGAACAATGGGTACATAGAAGTCCAGAAAAACAAAAATCCAACAAAAGCTCCTTTTCAGCCTCCAATGCAGATATTGGAACGCTTCTTCAAACCAAAAGTGGTACATGGAGCACGGTTATGGATGTTGATGAGACAAATAAAAATGGACATGTCCGGAAACGATCTGATTTGATCGTCATGGCTTCTTTAGTTGATAAACCGCCAAATCTAGGAGGAATATGTCGACTGAGTGATGTTTTAGGAGCAGGATTGCTGACTTTGGATGATATGCGAGTTAAAGAACATATTCAGTTCAAGAACGTCGCGGTAACTGCTGATAAATGGATGCCATTGGAGGAAGTCAAGAAAGAAAACATAATTGGGTTTATGTTACGGAAGAAAAAACAAGGATATACCTTGATTGGTCTTGAGCAAACAGACGACTCCGTAGAGCTGAACAGTGAGCTGAAATTTCCAAAAAAGTCACTTATCGTACTCGGGATGGAAAAGGAAGGTATTCCAAGCTCAATACTAGCTGAACTTGACTTTTGTGTTGAAATTAAACAGGTGGGAGTTATCAGATCAATGAATATTCAAACTGCCACTGCGGTGATTGTCCACGCATACGCGATCCAGCATTGTTAGTGTAATATACGTATGTTTAAAAGATTGTCTTAATGGAGTCATCCGAAACAATTTCATCCAAAGACTTAACTACTAATGGGCCAATTTCTTTGACCAAAGCGTGGGCTTTTAGTATTTGTGCTGAGTTTATTCCTGTGTTATCCTTTGGGGAAAGTGAGATGGTTTGCAGTGGAGAAATTATCTTTCCGTTAGCGTAAGTTAGGCATATTCCATTCTCGCTAACTGACTCCTCCTCTGGAGATGGATCAATAAAGATATTATCTTTCACAACCGCAACAACAAATAGCAAAGGAGGACTCAACGAGCTGTCACCAAATAATGCTAGGGATGATTCCCAGTCATCTGAGAACATAGGTTGTTCCTCAATATCTCTATCATTGACCGTGGATGTTAATAGCGGCAACTTTGTAGATTTCAAAGCCATATAAGTTGCTAAAGAAAGAAGAGTTAGCGGATAGACAGAGCTATGAGATAATACCACAATGTCTATGAATAATTTAAATGCATATCTATGGGTCAACCTTAATTTTTCCAGCGGGATGTGTTTGACCAGTGAACCCTTCAAAGATGAAGCGATAGTGGAGCTTAAGTTCGAGTCGTCCCGTATTCCATTTATATCAAGATCTACTTCAATCAGATTCTTGAGGTGCTGCGCAGAGTTTGCGTTGTTCAGCTGCAAACTGACTACCTTTGCTTTGACACTAG
Organism: Komagataella phaffii GS115; assembly: GCF_000027005.1. NCBI lineage: Eukaryota > Fungi > Ascomycota > Pichiomycetes > Pichiales > Pichiaceae > Komagataella > Komagataella phaffii. The sequence continues at coordinate 2,057,819 of NC_012965.1, forward strand.
CTAAACATTCGGCACCGTCAGCCATTCGTATCCTAGCGCTACCATTTGACCCTGGTAAGAAGGAACAAGTAGCTTCCAAAGGACGAAACTGTTTGTTGAGTCGAGCATCAGGTCTTATTGGTGACAAACATGACAACGATTCGTGAAGATATGATCTTTCAGCTGGGGAGAGAGTTATTTTGAACATTAGATGAGAAACAATTAATTAGATTCAAGAGAATAGTAACATTCGAGATGAAAAGAAAAAAAGCTTCAGCGAAATGAGTATCTCCGCTAGCGTTTAACTACTTAGTCATGCTAACCACTAATCCGTATGAACCTAACAAACGCAAAAGAATTATAAAATAACTAACTGAACTCTTCCATTCCTATGTGTTCCCAACGCATAGTAATTTACAAAAAAACGCTGTTGGCTGCATTAGATTCAATTCCATTGTTGTCCGTGTTGAGTTCAAACTTTGCTGATGCACTAGCAGAAGGTAGCTCCTCTTTCCGTTCGGTACTACGGGAGAGTAACTCTTGTTCAATTCGTTCAATTCTTTCTTTCTGATTCTTAAGAACAATTTCGTTTTCCCTTATACTCTCCTCGTAAATCTGATCATCATTCTCCTCGGTATTGAGATCCTCAAGTTCATCGATTTCACTTGACGATTTATCTTTATTCCTGATCTTTAGAAGAAGGGACTCCATTAGTTTATTGGACTCATTCAATCTGTGGACGGAGGTACTCAATTGAGATCTAATGGCATCCAAACTCTCGTTTGGTAGCTCCCTTATAGCTAAGACAAACTCTTCGATTTGAACTGGTCTGTTAATTGTTGTCATCTTTTTCGGTTGCTACTAGTGCTACTTTTTAGTTCAAAACATTGGATGTGGCCTATGTATTATATGCATGCACCGTTTTGACACAGCAATCATCCTCCTCCTCTTCGCTATTTTTCAAATCATATGCAACAAGTGCTATCAACCATACACCAACATCGATCTTACTAAATGCTAGGTCGTTGTTTGATTCGAAATTCCCAATATTTATTGGGGGCAAAATCACTTTTAACTTATTGTCGACCCTTATCTGACAAATCATATGTGGCTACTGAATCAATCAGTCCGACGCTACTGAAAAAGGCTTCCAGGTTGAGCTCACAATTGAAAGACTTGGAATCAAAGCTTTCTTCAAGTGACGAGTTCAGTTATCAAGATTCCAGGGACTATTCGCTGTTGGTCTCTACGGTGGAAACTTATAATGAATTTCTCCGAGAAACTGAAAATGTTGAAGAATTACAAAGGATGTTGCATGAAGACCCTTCGTTAAAAGAAGAAATAGAAAGTGAGCTAACACAGGCCGCTCCTAAATTAAAGAGACTAACCTCCAAACTAAAGACTAAGTTACTTCCGCCACATGAATTTGCCGACAAGCCTTGTATTCTGGAACTAAGACCAGGAATAGGAGGAAGCGAGGCAAATTTGTTTACCGAGGATTTACTCTCTATGTACGAAAAATACGCCCAGCATCATAGATGGTCGTATGAGATAATTTCAAGAAATCCACACCCTTCAGGCAATGGACTGGTTGATGCCGCCATTGTAATTAACGAGCCTGGATCATATAATCGTTTGCGATTCGAAGCTGGGGTTCATCGTGTCCAAAGAGTTCCTGCAACAGAATCAAAGGGAAGAACTCACACTTCAACCGCTGCTGTAGTAGTTCTTCCCAAGATTGATGAAGACGATACCAGTTTGAATCGAACGTTTTTACCCGACGACATACGCATTGATGTTATGAGGGCCAGTGGTTCAGGTGGCCAGCACGTGAACACTACTGAGTCCGCCGTTAGGGTGACTCATATACCTTCAGGAATTGTGGTGTTAATCCAAGACGAAAGGTCCCAGCATAAAAACAAAGCCAAAGCCCTCACGATTCTCAAGGCTAGACTGGCTGAAAAAGAGAGAGTCGAAAAAGAGGAAAAAGAATTAGCTGAGAGGAAGGGGCAGGTAAGTTCCACCGACAGAAGCGATAAAATTAGAACGTACAACTTCTCTCAAAATCGAATCACAGATCATAGATGTGGCTATTCGCTGCACAATGTTGAAGGCTGTTTGAACGGTTATAAGTTAGACGAAATCATTGATGCCCTACTGGATAAAGAAACGGCAGAGAAATCTGATGAACTTGTGAAGCAACTAGAAACTAAAGAGGGTATTCTGAACTGACCCTAGCACTCAAACTGTAACCTCTATTCTAGTAAAGAGATTATGGTTTACATCCTTCGTATCCATGTATTAAACGACTAACAAGAATTTTAATCCCCGTATCGAGTAATAAATGGCCATTATTCGCGCCCCTCTCGTTAACTACCTTGTTGCCACCATTTCCAGTAACAATGTTCTTCTTGCGAAATCTAGCTTCCATGTCTACTCCACCCATTGAAGAAGCAAGAAAGGCCCTTGAGTCTGGAGATTTTTCGAATGCAGAGAAGATTTACCAGGAGATACTACTGGTGAAAAATGGAGAAAGTCAGTCGTCCTCGTCAAAGGAACAACTTGTTCAGAAGCAAGAACAATCCATACTGGAATTAGGTCAATTGTACAAGGACCATAACAAAAAGCAAGAACTTGTTAATTTGATTCCGAAATCTAGAGCTATAATGGGTTCCTTTGCAAAGTCTAAAACTGCCAAAATAACCAAACATTTAATAGATCTTGTGGAAAGTTTACCAGATTCGCTGGACCTGTCTATCGAAATCACTAAGGACTGTATTGCCTGGGCTGTGGAAGAGAAACGTTCATTCTTACGTCAGTCATTACAATTAAGACTAGCATCACTCTACTATCGGAAAACAAGCTTCTTAGATTCCATTGCCATCATTGACAAGTTATTGAAAGAATTCAAAAGATTGGATGATAAATCCTCATTGGTAGAAGTCCAACTTTTAGAAGCCAAGAACTACTTATCTCTGAAAAACTTTGCCAAATCCCGAGCTTGCCTCACCTCAGCCAGAACATCAGCGAATTCTATTTACTGCCCTACTCAGTTGCAAGCTGAATTGGACTTGATGAGTGGTATACTGCATGCAGAGGACAAGGATTTCAAGACTGCGTTTTCTTACTTCTACGAATCGCTCGAAAACTTTGCGTTACATGATGATGAATCGAAGAGCATAATAGTTTTGAAGTATATGTTACTCTCGAAGATTATGCTCAATCTCGTTGATGATGTTGTTCAGTTGTTGAAGAACAAAACTATTTCCAAGTATACAAATAATAGAGACATCGAAGCCATTAGGGAAGTGTCAAAAGCCCATGACAATCGTTCTTTAAGAGAGTTTGAAGAATGTCTAAGAATTTACAATCAAGAACTAGCTCAAGATCCAATTGTTAAGTCTCACATCATGGATCTTTACAACTCACTCTTTGAGCAGAATTTGCTCAAGCTAATAGAACCTTATTCAGTAGTTGAGGTTTCATACCTAGCCCAACAAATCGGTCTATCCACAAAGGTGGTGGAGAATAAATTAGGACAGATGATTCTAGATAAGGTTTTTTTTGGCGTTCTTGATCAAGGTAATGGGTGGCTGATAATCTACGAAGAATCGCAGGCTGACAAGAGTTACGAAATAAGCTTAGACCTGATCAAAAATATGTCCAAGGCTGTTGATTTGTTGTATGAGCGAGCATCAACTTTGAATTAAGCTTTGAAATTATCGTGTATTTGGTTAGACAAAGATACCATCTTCATAATCATCAAATATATCTGTGGTGATCAAAGCAAACTTTTGTAGGAATGGTTCTAGCTTTCCGACCTTCAAAAGCATGTAATAGAACTTGTTGGTTTCATCGGCAATAAGATTGACGACATCGGCAGCCTCTTTGACATAAACTGTGCTGATTTTACGATTCTCGACCAATATATCAAACAATGTATCTATCCAAATTGGGATGTAAAGTTCTCTGAGTTCCTGGTACATAAGTTTATCCTCCGGACTCACCTCGCTTTCAGCAGGTGGGTTGTATAACCCTTCTAGGAAAGATAAGATGATCTGTTTTAGATTGTTGGTAAGACTGTTGATTAAGTTAACGGATCTGGAAGGTTCCTCTAAAGTTCCCTGGTATTCGTACTCATGTAACTGTTTTGAAATTTGAACCAGCTTCAAATATTGGGAAACCTCCATAAGCTTATACTCAGGTATTGTAGTTAGATTCAGCGCCAAGTCGCTTCCGTGGTTCTTCCATACTTCATCTCGCAGCTTGTAGTCGTCCAAAATTTTCTGGATGGCAATGTGCTCATGTAGCTCTACTAGTGCTGCAACTTTTCCGTTCAACAAAAACCGTCTCATCAAGACAATAATCGCATCTAGAGCTTCATAACTCATATCAGCGTCGACGAACCAATCAAATGTATGCATGAGCTTGTAGTCAATGTGGCTAACATCTGCACTGATGATAATTTCAGTATGATTCGAATACAGGTACTCGGTGGCCTCAAACACTCTTTGAACTGTTCTTTTAACAATTGTTTCTAGAGGAAGTTCAAGTTCCCGCATTTCCTTCAACTGCTTCAATCTATCTGCTTTATCTGTGATCATGCTAGATAGAATAAAGGTGTAAGTCTCTATTGTATCAGCATGGGTGGAAATGAAAGATATATAAACTGGTATCGAGTCATATTGCTTGTATAAAGACAACCTTGCAATGTAAACTTTTATGAGATTGTTTAAATTAGACCCAGAAATAATAGAATCGTCCAACATTCTCATAAAAATAGCCAAGTGGACCAAAATTCTTAGCAGATACGACTCTTTAATAAGATCAGCTTCAGTCTTGGATTCATCTCCACCCGTGATCATCTCATTGAGTAAGTCAGAGGAGTTTTTCAGCAATTCACCAATACTATTCGTTATCAATGAACCACTCAAAACTCTTATGGAATGCTGACTTTGCTCTCTTATTGATGGATTGTTAGAAGAGGCTAGTGCATTGAGAGTATCGTTTAAATCACGGTGCTTTTTGGGAGGCAGGGGGAGTTGTAGATCGGCAGAACCGGTAAGTGGTCTTGTGACTCTCTCTAGTTCAATTTCCATATCATGCTGTAAGATATTGTTGCAATATATCAGTAGTTGCCTGTCCCAGGAATTGGTCAGCTTAACCGGTACTTCATGAGATCCACACATGTATCCATAAACCCCACGTTCTTTATCAGTCAATTGTTCGTTCAAGGAAAGTTGGTAGACTGTCTTTCTCCATAATTTTCTGTTCTTTATACCGATACATCTTTTTGTTTCTTGAGAATTCACACCAATATCTTCATCATCATCTCGAGAAAATGAACCATTTAGTTCTGGGTCAATGAAATCCTTCAAACCCCTTAAGACCAATGCAAAACTCCAGTTGTTTGTTTCTTTGCACAACTGGCTAATTTCATCGATATTACCTTCAAGAAGTAACCTGAATACTCTTTCAAAGAAGTTAGAATCGTACTGAACATCTTTTTCATTCAATCTGTTATTATCTTTGCCTCTTAGTGGGGCATCAGCATCCAATTGTCTTACTAATGTTGGTTTGTCTTCATTACTTTGTATATCGATTCGAGTATGGAACCATTTATTCGCTTGCAATTCTGAATCTTTCGAGTCCGGTAAAAAGGGATCTCTGTCAACTAGGTCCAGATTGAAGTTTTGAGTCAACCATGATATTATAACCATCAGTTCTTTTAGGTTTGAGTTAGCAGATATGATTTGCTCCTTCACGGAAAGGTCTGTTCTATATGGGTTGACATCAGTATCGGAGTTTGTCTTTTCGAAATCCACAAAAAACCTATATTTAATGAGCATTTCAACCAAATTCCAAAACTTCGTTTCCAGAATCCAATTCTCAAGTATATCGGGAGAAAAGCCCTCTCTATCAGCTTCTATGATGGTTTCGGAACAAACCCGCTTAAATTCTGAAACAATTTCAAACAAATCTACGCTATCAAGTTTCAGGCGATACCTTTTCAAAATTTTCGAAAACTCAATCCAGACATCGGCTCTAATTGTATCCTGATCTCCTTCAAACTTCTCTGGCTTCATGTCAGTTTTCAGTTTGTTTGTGATTGAAAAGCACAATATAAATTCGGTTTGCTTACAAAAGAAAAACTGAAAATGTTCGCGCTTTTCTTCAAATTAAAAAAAAAATAGCGTCACAGACAGGATTCGAACCTGCGCAGGTAGAACCCAATGCCTTAACTACTTTCAAAGAATAGCAGGGCATCGCCTTAACCACTCGGCCACTGTGACAGAGTTCAATTGAAGACTAATGTAGACATATATATCAGGAAATATGATGAAATGACTATTCTGAACGAAAGGGGCTATCTGCGTCTTATTGTAAATAAACAATTAGTTTTCATATCTAATTAATCCAACTGTGATACTTTTCAGCAGTTTTTAAGAATTGCAGATTGGTTGACTCTGAACCAGTAGTATCTTCAGTTATCGACTAAAGCGGCGAAGCCATAAATCAATGGTCATGTTGTCTAGATACAATCATGATACATCAAATATTCCTTTCAAGAAATCACTGCCGGAGTCAATAGTTGACTGTGCCAGTCATCTCATATTTTGAAAACTTTGAGAATAGCTTTCCACACGGACCTGGACCCAGTGACAGCGTGTATGTGTAGGAAGGTAGGCACCCTTGGTGCGAATAGATTTTCCCAAGATAGCTTTGATAAAGAAAGTTAATGAGCTTCAGCAAAAAAAATTCTTCCTCTATGGATAATAGAAGAGAATGTATCGTATCGTTTTAGCTTATTCTTCTGCTCTTAGGTAATTTTCCTGCACTTGGATAGCTCTTGTGTGATCTGACAACTAAAGGGTTCTGTGGTCTAGTTGGTTATGGCATATGCTTAACACGCATAACGTCCCCAGTTCGATCCTGGGCAGAATCACTTTTTATACCTACAAGATTTAACAACTGCCTCCACTGGATTCTTTTCGTGATATAGATATCATCATGTAATAAGACTGTTACACATACTTATAAAGAATACAAACTGAACAGCCTGATATGCATAAGCACTGAGGCTCCCTCCTTAGCTTGGTTCTTACAAGAACAACCAGATTTGTTTGAAAAGTTATGAGATGTGCTCCATCAAACTAATTGCCCTTAGGAGGAGCATTAGGAAGAGCCTTCTGCAACGGCTTGAAATCTCCAAGAGATTTGACGATGATTGGATGTTGAGTAACATCCTTGAACCAGGCATCAATCAATGGATGTTGTTTCAACCAATTGACGTCCCAAATATATTGTAATCCCCACCTGATAGACTGAACAGCAAACAGATCAGCCAAAGTAATCTTATCGCCAACAAGATACTTCGTTTGCTTTAACTGGGTTTCATAAACAGCAACATACGACTCCAAATCTTTGAGTGCCTGGTCAACGCCATCTTTGGAGTATGGCAGGTTTCCGATGAGCGGATACAGTGCTTGAACTAAGCCAGATATGATCTCAGACGCAGTGAAGGATAGCCACTTGATGGTTTGGGCGTAATCCAAGTTGGAAGAACCGTACAGCCCATGGTTTTGAGGAATCAACGAAGTGATATACACAAATATTGCCAAAGCTTCATGTAGTACGAAATCAGGACCTTTGAAGGAGGGAGTTCTCTTCAAGGGAAATGTCTTCGCAAACTCTGGGTCGGAAGTGTCAGAGATCTTGATATCGAGACCGTAATATTCAATCAGATCCTTGAATAAAGATGATCTTGGGGAGGCGAGTACTAAGTAAATTGTTCCTTGTGACATATTGTTGAATAAGACGTAGTAAGTTGATGAAAGTGTCAATGACTAATTGAATGAAATATTCATTGAATGTCCACTTGTATTTATACTTCTAGATGAACATATGGTAATCTTTTTTGGAAATATCAATTGGGTAACTGGTGCCTATGGGAAGTAGCAGATGCTTTCCGCAATTGAGAAAGGGATACACAACATTTTCCAAGCGGATCACGCAAGATAGTCCTCCCCGTGACCAGCCAGGGGATTGAACACCATTATTGTTAGAGAGATTCAATCTACAGTTGAATTTGCTGCCAGCAAACCTGGGTTTAGCTATTGGCCCCGAATAAGTGGCGTACGCACTAAACAAAGTACTATCACATTTTTACGGACTATGATAGCATTCTTCAGCGTCTTTAAAAATTCTATGTGCCCTCCTGTTGCCACATCTCTTAACGTTTTCCGGATAGAGGCCATCATGCTTCGGAGTTTATTAGGCTGTTCTTTCGCGAGATCTAGTCTACTTGATACACTTGGGGCAATTTAGTAGAGGGATAAAGATCAACCTGTCAGGAGGAAAGATTGGGGTGAGCAAGTTTCATAGTGTACTACCAAATCAAAAATTAACTTTTCTACCTTTGCAGTTCAAAAGGACGATACTTACTGTAATCTTAAGATGGAAAACGTTGATACGGTCCAGAAACTCGTGAATAATCTTGACGTAAGACTGGACAATGTTTCTGCCTCGTTGGACGAGATTCTCGAGTTTAAGAAGCTAGATGATATCATAGAGAAAATGTCACAATTAGATCAATGCAAAATGCTAAATTCTTTGAGCTATATACTATCTTCATTGTATTTTGCATACCTGAAAGTTAATGGAGTAAAAGATGTGCATACTCATGGTATTATGAGCGACCTACAGCGGGTAAAATTATACATGAACAGAGTTAAAACTTTCGAAGAGAGATCAAGAGAGTCCGAAGTCCAAGAAATCCAAATGAAGGAGAGTATTCACAACAATTTGAAGGATTCGCTAGGAACCCCAGCCATTAGCTCCGCCAACTTCAATGATAATAAACAAAACACTCACATAAAATTTGAAAATATATGTAATACTAATGATACGAACACAACGAAAATTGTTGATTCGATTAAGAAAAATACCAAGAAGATAAGAAAAAGGTCTCAAAAGAAAAATGTCAAGGTTTCCAAATGATTTGAAAACAATAGAGTAGGGCCATCCCTTTTTTATCATGCATCTAACAACTGATTTATATTTTGTATACTGCAGTAGGGATTGAGGATAGTGTAACGATTATCAAATACTTTGAGCAGACCTCTCAAGCAAATTGAATCGTAGCCGATACTTGACGCGCGCACGACTCATCCTAATGTGGAGAACAGACTATTTGCCCGCGCGTAAGAAGTCTGCTACTCCTCCCTGCCTTCTCGTTAGATCCTCATCTTTACTTTGATCATCATTGCAAAGCCATAAACTCTGAGAGGAACACAAGTGCATACAATCACTAGATATTTGCAAAGTCGTAATGTTGGAGTACACGGCAGGATTAATAAGACGAAACAAGAAAAAGTTTCTTATATCCTCTGGAATCATAGGAGTAGGTTACTATGTAACCAAAACTATCAATAACAAGATCCAAGAATTCCAAAACCGAATTAGAGAGGAAAACTTTGCCAAAGAGCAAATCAAGCGTCGGTTTCACCAGACGCAAAGTGATTGCTACATGACCTTTCTATCACTGCTGCCAGTACTTTGTGAACCAATTATGGACGATTTGCCAGTAGAGACTATCACCAAGCAGCTCCAAATTAGACGGCTAGAAAAACAAATTGGCAACAAAGATGTTAAGAATTCCGGATCCACTGTGCTTAGTGACGATTTCTCAACATCTCAAGAGGGAGCGATATCGGAGGATACTAACAAACCTCCTGAACTGAAAAGTAAAAATCAATTGTGGCAAGAGCTAAAAATCAAAGCAATAACAAGATTTCTCACGCTGATATATTGTGAATCCTTGCTGATTGTATTCTTACACCTTCAGCTTAATATTCTATCGCGCAAGTCTTATCTTGAGACTGCAATCAGGCTGGCTTCTGAGACCCAGGGGATAGATTTGGTAGATCAAGAGTCTAATGGTGACTTTTCTGGCAACACTCAGGATGAAAACTTATCCGAACAAGCATTCTTGAGTTTTAGTTGGTGGCTGCTCAACAAGGGATGGCTTGAGATAAAGAACAAGATTGAGCCATGTGTTGAACAACACTTTGGAGGTATAAATCCCAGACAGCAATTGAAGATAAATGAGTTTGCCGAGCTTTTAAACAAATGTCAAAATTGTATTGACCTGAAGGTTTTAAATCTTACCGAAGATGATATACATTTGGGAGTCGGTGTTATCGAAGACCAGTCCCAGCCTGTTGGAAGAAAAAGCACTAACTTTATCACAAACGCTTTATTACCACCCAAAGAGTTTGAGTTTTTCCTTTTGCAACAGACAAATGATTTAGACTTTTTATCCCGCTTCAACAATAATATCGTCAATACTGAGAGCTTGAACATGTTATTGGATGAATTAAACAACTATCTGAACAATGCGGACATCAATCTGATAGTCAACAAATTGGCTACCCTAGGTATTACCAAAGTTCTGGATGAAATAGTTCTCAACCTATTACAGAAGAATCGACCGAACCCAATTTCAGATATGAATATACGTGATATTGATCTCAATGATTTTCCCCCCTACAAATTAGCAGCTTTGCTGGCAAACATAACCAAACAGTCTATTTCGTTGACTAACAACTCTGTGGAGAACCCTATTTTAGCAGACTTAAACAATTTACCGGAACTTAATGATCTCAGCGCAAGTGTATACTCTAATTTTGATCCTTAGAACTCGTGAGAAATATATCAATTTCACTACTAAATTAACTACAGAGAATCAGACTGTTGGTTATACTGACATGAAAGGATACTTAGTTTTCAATTACCTAGAGTGGACCCTCATGGTATCTGCCATTGCTGCAATCCTCCAACAGCGGCTCAATTTGTGATGGCCAATGGCTACTCTTGTAATGTTGACCGCATCCATCACCGCGGCACTTTCCTAGTTTCTCAGCAAAGTGCGACGAACAGATACAGTCAATTGACTTCTTCTTGCTCTTTTTACAAGCATTAGCAAATATTTTGGTCTCAGTGCACTGTTTGTCGCACCATTTGGCTGGCCATTTATCTTCTTTTTCTGCAGGTTTTTTCGTTGGCGCTTCCTCACTGTTCACAACTACACCTCCTAAGGTAATGACACTGAAGATGGAGTAGACTAAAATTTTGCCGAAATACATACTGTGTTCCACGTTTTGAATCCTTCTCCGATGGCTTCTTATATACATTTCACCATGGGATATGTTGAGAACTGCCGAAGCTCTTTGCCCAAATCAAGTAGTCATGTCTTTCCTTATATGGTAAGTAGCAGACAATGATTTTCCTTAGACGGGCCTACTTAGACGAGCGCAACCACAGATGCTCTGTTGTACATCACAGTAGTCCAAATACTTGTATGAGTTAGACCTAACCCACCTCTGAAGGGAAAACAGCAAATGGAAATATTCGCATCATTCGTGATTCCTCCTCTACTGTTGGCTGTCCGTAATAGATATACAAGTTGAAATTTGTTTATGATAGTTTGATAAATTCAGACGAAAATTGTTAGCTTAATGTATCTCATTTTCTATACGATAAATAAAATGTAATGAAATGTAATAAAAGGCTTCTGTAATGTACAATTAAAGAATTGAAAGGGAGTCATGGATCAGATTGAGACTGAAATTTGGTGCGAATAATTTCATTCTGAAGACGTAATCGGAATAAATCGTTCGTTTATCCATCCTTTCACGACATATTGAGTATTCTGGTTCAAAACACCATACGGCCTGAGAGATTTTTGTCGCAATAGCTGCCCAGGCTCGAGTAGTTTGTTTCTGTTTTTGTCGCAGAATTTAACCCATGGCAACACGCCACCTCTAGTTCTGCAGATGGAGTTCTTGGAATGAGGACAAATTTTAAGCTGTTTGTATTCATTGTTAAAGAGCGAGTGATCATCAGCCTCGTCTGATCGGGGTGGAAGAATGACACTGGACCACAAGCGTTCCCTTGATAGCAAGCCTAATTTACAATAGGAATGAAAGCGAGAATCAGAGATGGGTTCACCCAGGCCCAGTTTGTATTGATAGTCATCAATGTCGTCTTCCGAAACAGGCAAAAGATGCTTTTCCTTGATTGAGTAATCTTGTGCGTAAAACCGAAGAAAGTTCGAATTAACTCTTGGTTCTCTAACTTTATGCTGCAGTCTTGATGTTGTGCTATGAGGAGAGGCAGAATCGATATCATGATGAGATTCCAGCACCGTCATGTTCGTCTGGAACGTTCTGAGTGGGATCGGGGGTAGTGCCTCAGATGTATTTGTATTTTGGTGTACGATGCAACGCTGTTGAGTCATTTGCCGTGCTCTAATTCTGCTACCAATGCCTTCGGCTATAGCAGTCAAAATTTGCTTCAATGAAGATAACTTAGGGTTCCTATGTTCAGTGTATGGTGGGGTACTTGATCTTAGTATCTGCATGGTGATTGGGTTTTCACAAACATACGGTTGTGCCAAAGGATGATCCTCGTTACATTCTACTGTAACTGAAACGTAACTGTGCTTTTTCTGTAATTGTGTTGAGTGACGATACGTGGATCGATGAGCGGATAAATATGGGCTGTAGTCATTGTGTACTGTAGGAACCGTAGTATCTGATCCCACCGATGTAAAATCCAGATCTTGGTCTTCATCGGACGAAATCAAAGACGATGAATTATCTTCTTCTAAAGAGGAAGACCGCAAACAACAGTTGTAATGCCTAAGTGAAGATAACGTCGACCTTTTGGAAGAGTAAAGGCATTTCAGGGAAGGTGAAGCAAGTACTAATTTCGGTCCGGAAGAACAACCTAAGTTCTCTGTGAAGCTAATGGATTCGGCATTGCAACCAGGCTGTTCAAGTAAATACTCATAACCCAAACTGCCTATCATTGATGGCATAGGAGAATAAACCGAAAGTAGTGAAGACTCAAATTAACAAACTGAAGGAGGTAAGGTTACAAACTTTAACATGGAATATTTGAGAGGTATAAATGCAACAAAATAAAATGCCTTGTGTGGGTGGGTAATAGATGGCATATTACAGGCACTAGGGAAGCCGAAACCGAGCAAACTACTCTGAACATTTGTTCACCACGGAAGTTTCCTAAAGGGGAAGTACAATCTTGGGGAAACGCGAATGTTCCACCAGCTAGTCAGCACTTGAACCAATAAAATAATGTATTTTCCGAGAGTCGAAACCATCACCTCAGATATTTCTTTATTGCTACGAACTTTCTCGGCTTCACAGATTTGAAACCGATGCTCCTTGGTTCTCTCCCTAACGAGTTTCAATTCTGATCGTATTTTTCTCTTTACTGACAATTTAGATCCTGAAATGGCAGAAATATTAGACGCAGAGTTTCAGAAGTTAACCAACAAGCTAATTAGCTTACAATTTCCCAAAGCTCAGGTTTTCAGGCTTCCAGCCTTCACTGCTCCTCCAGATTCTCCTTTCAGTCCTGATCAGTTGGTACTTAACAAAATCTACTTTTTTGTTTTGAATGGAGAGTTTCCATTGGTGTTTGCCCTCTCGTATTTCATCTTGGTTCATGTGTGTAACAGTTTCATTCGAAAAAGACAGCTTAGGCTTGCAAATTCGAAGGGTAATTTTGAAGGATCAAAACTGCCTGCTGCTCCTTTCTTCTTTACTAAAGGTTGTTTGTTTCGAAACTTTGTGCTACTGCACAATATTTTCTTATGTATTTACTCAGTATGGACATTTATTGGAATGTCTACGACAATTCATGAAATATCCAACCAAGTTCTACCCAGTTTGTTTGCTTCATCTTATTCTCAGAATTTGGAGGGTAAACATGTGTTTCAGTTCGAGTTCCCTAAATCAGAGTTGTTTTGGCAATCCATATGTGATTTGGATAATGGGATATGGTTTAACAACAAACAACAAAATCTAAAAGGCCTCTCATTCTACAGTTTTTGGTTTTACATCTCAAAGTTTTATGAAATTGTTGATACCTTCATCATCCTACTAAAAGGAAGGCCTTCCTCCCTGTTGCAAAGCTACCATCATGCAGGTGCTATGATCAGCATGTGGGCGGGCGTTAGGTTTGCTTCACCTCCAATTTGGATTTTTGTGGTGTTCAATTCGTTCATTCACTCTGTTATGTATTTCTATTTCACGTTGTCGTGCCTGAAAGTTCGTGTACCCAAAGCATTAAAGCAGCTATTAACGACTATGCAGATTATCCAGTTTGTTGCAGGAGGGTCTCTGGCAACATTTCACCTTTTTATTAACTATTACGATATGGTTGATGGTATTTTCAAACCATGCATTCCAAATGCCGACAAAGCAATGGCCCTTTTTATCAACGTCGCCTACTTGACCCCTCTCACCATGCTTTTTGCTGTTTTTTGGATTGAAAGTTACGCACGCAAGAAGAGTACCGTTTTCAAGAAGGATCAGTAGGTTAAGGGCATAACTTATCGAACTTTTTTGCATATATAGAGATATAGACTAGACTAGCCTCGAAATCACTTCCATATATAGTGACGTCACAATTATGTCAGGCACACGCGCATCCTCCGGTCTCCAAATTCGTCCTTGGAATGTTTGATTGATTACATTGTGAATATCAGATTTTGAGTATACTCTCAAAACACTGAAATTAAGTCTAGGTTTGCCTCTTTTAAAATTTCCAATGCATAAATGCCTTCCTCTAAGCAGTATTTACCTTTAAATGATCGGTCCTGGAGAATTGAGGCGCGTTCAACTGTTGAACCTTCTACTGAACCGGTTGGACAACGTTCGGATGAAATGCAAATGGAAACACAAGCAATTGAGCTAACTAGTCTAGACTCCGCTCAGCTATCTAGAGTTTCGGTTCACAAGACCTCTCAACTGGAAGAAGATGATTTTGACTCTGTGCTGAACGATACGGACCCCGAAGAACGACTACTAACTCAAGACCCAGTAAACGGTAACATGTCTACAAATGGGGGTTCAAATTTTAACGAGAATTTGCTTGAGTCCAGAGGCAAGCTCAAAGGACAGTTACTGCTCTATTTCACCTCATTCCTGGTGAGTTTGGGTGTTTTTCTCTTTGGCTATGATCAAGGTGTCATGAGCGGCATTATAACAGGAAAATATTTCAAACAGCAGTTTAATAACCCTTCAAGTGCGATGATAGGAACAACTGTTGCCATTCTCGAGATCGGTGCTTTTTTTTCTTCTTTGACTGTTGGAAGAGTGGGCGATATCATTGGCAGAAGGCGAACTATTCGATATGGAGCGTTTATATTTGTCGTCGGAGGATTACTGCAAACTGCCGCCTCCAATCTAAAAGTCCTCATAGCTGGGAGAATTATTTCTGGTATTGGAGTTGGCTTATTATCAACCATAGTTCCCATGTACCAAGCCGAGATATCTCCTTCCCACAACAGAGGCAAACTGGCATGTGCTCAGTTCACAGGAAACATATTCGGCTACGCGTCGTCTATTTGGGTCGATTACGGTTGCTCATTCATTGAAAACAATCTTTCGTGGAGAATTCCTCTTTTCATCCAGTGTGTTATTGGATCTTTACTTGCGGGTGGCTCATACATTATTGTAGAAACCCCAAGATGGCTTCTACATAAAGATCGAGACATAGAGGGCTTAGTTGTGATTGCTGATCTCTATACTAATGGTGAGACAGATCATCATCGTGCACGAAAGGAATTTGATTCTATCAAATCCAGTATACTCGAAGCACGGGCAATAGGAGAGAAACGTTACATTGATTTGTTCACCGTTTACCCTAAAAGGTTATTTATGGCAACTAGTGCTTTAGCTTTTGCACAATTCAATGGTATCAACATTATTTCATACTATGCTCCTTTAGTCTTTGAACAGGCAGGTTGGATTGGAAGAGAGGCTGTTTTAATGACTGGACTCAATGCCATAATTTATATTCTGAGTACACTTCCCCCTTGGTTATTGATTGATCGCTGGGGAAGAAAGCCAATATTGATTTGTGGAGGAATAACCATGGGCCTTTCGATGCTTCTTGTCTCAATATTTATGGGCCTTAATCTGAAGAACACCCCTCAGTTGGTTGTAATATTTATTATCACAGCTAATTCATCATTTGCTTATAGCTGGGGTCCCATTCCTTGGCTCTTTCCAAGTGAAATATTACCGCTAACATTCAGGTCTAAGGGTGCTTCTTTAGCCACCGCTACGAATTGGCTGGCAAATTTCATTGTAGGAGAATTTTCTCCTATTCTGTTAGAGAAAATTACTTGGAGAGTTTATCTGATACACGCTACCTTTTGCTTCACATCTGCACTGGTTGCTTACCTTGTATATCCAGAAACTCGAGGCGTAGATTTAGAGGATATGGATAGATTGTTTGATGAAAAACGAAAGTAGTTACCAAGCTATTTGAGACTCCCTATTGACGAGTTAAAAAAGAGTCATCACTACACGTATATATATCTATTATGTCACATTGTCTCAAAATGAATCCAATCCAAAAAAGTGTCAGAAGGTAAATGCTTCTGCCTGAACCCTTTGATAATATTCACCATCCTTTCGAACGGTTCATTCTTATTAGAAGATAGCAGCTCTGTTAGGCTTTTGATGTAGGCTTGTTTCTCCTCTCCACTTTTACCTACTACAGCTTTTGCCAAATCTATGATTATATCAGTCTCTGAAATCACAAATAATGAAAATTATTTGCATCTTGTTAGTATACTCTTTAATAATGAGAGGCCTAATTGTAAACTTACCATTGACAGACGTTTGCGAAAAGTGCTGTAACAAGCAATCTGGATCACTACAAATACCGTTCAATACCTCATAAAGACAAAATTCTTTCATAGCATTAGTTTTACTGTTCCAAGTTAGAGAAGAAATCTGTCGATCGTCAAAACTGGGACTGAATCTGTAGGACTTGAAACAAATCAAGGGAGAATTATAAGGTTCAAACCTCCCTATTAAGGATTTTGCAGTAGAACGAGTGGTCATTATAGGGCAGTTGGTGTCTTCCTCTTCTCTTGTACCCATAGATACAAGCTGATCACCAACAATGTGTTCACTGTGTTCATATGCAGTTGCTGAGTCTTCAGTTTCCGCTCTCTCAAGTGGAAACTCCTGTAACTGGTAATGATCGGCTGAGTTCAGCAGCTGAGAGTTGAGTTCATAACCAGGTGGAGGATTTGGTTTTGCTTTCATGTCATCAATGATCAACCTGTTAATGCCGCCACAATCGTTCCTGTAAGATTGCTCTTTAAAAAGCTCTTTCAAATCCCTTTGCTGTTTGGCCATTATTTCAGTGACATGAGTCAACAGTTTCAGTTTTGTATTCAAACTCTTCATCCTCAGGTTCAATTCTCGTTCTAAATTTTCGATTTGGATTTGATCATTCTCTGTCTCTATTTGATACTTGTTGAGCAGTTTGGAAGTTTTCAGTATTCTGTCTTGAAGCAGGGCTATTTTAGAAACTTGAAATTCCTTTTCTGGCTGAATGAAAGTATTCTGGGTCCTAAGTTTGCTTGTTGGCTTTTCTTCACTGTGGGAGCTTGGGGATTTCCTATTCTCCAAGGACTCAATGTATTTTCGCAGTTCTTCCATTTTTTGTTCTTTTTCTACTAATTCTTGCTTGAGTCTAGACTCTTCTTCTTTTCTTGTGTTTTTCTGAGCTACCCAATCTGCATTCTCTTCCCACATGGGATCAAAATCATCGTCTGAAAGCTCTATTACTAAGTCTTTAATCCAGTTATCATTTCCAAAAGGCGCAGACCGGAATTTCTTACTAGTATCACTTATATCTTGTCTGAGAATCCTTTTTTTGGAAGCTTTTGATTTTGTGAGAGGCAAATTTGCCAGTTTGAAGGTTTCTATAAGAAATTCCTCATTGATATTGCTTTGCTGCAGAATATCTGAGAAGTCGTAACCCAAACGAGATAGATCTCTAGCAGATTCACACGCATTATGTGCAGTAATTACAGATGAACTAAATTTTTTAGAGCTGGAAGTTTCATCTGGCATTAACTACCGCTGTTCAAAGTATTCTATAATTCTTACTCTAGATGGTGGGAAAAAAATGGAAAGATGTTAGATGTCTGATGTAACATTATATAGGATTAATTAATGTACTAACTAAAAACATCGTCTGTCTTTATGTCCAAGTAGTCCTCTTCAATATTGGTAAATTCAATAAAGTGAATCGGACGATGCAGCTCATGATAAAAGGGTAATGGGGTATCTAGTTTCAAAGTATATTCCATACTGCTAGTCCAAGCATTCCCATTAAAGGCGAAGTTCCAAAGATTGGTACTTGGCACTAGAAAGAAGCCCTTAATACGATCCGTAAGCAAAACTGAGGATTTCTCTCCAAATTGCGGCATGTATCCTTGAGGATTTATTGAAACCGTGTCTTGATTTTTTAATCCCCAATCGAGACCCTCTGAAGTTAAAGAGTAAGCCGATAATGATATTGATCCGGGAGTGAAAGCTGCGACTAAAGTGACTGTTGAATCCAAGTTCCAACCAGAATACTCTGAGCTGAAACGTGCATGCTCAGTAACATCAGCAGCAGACAAATAATCCGAGTCAGTGGACTGTGTGTGTATCCACCCTAAGGGTTCTAGGCCTTCCAAATACTCACAGGTTGCAGGCAATTTCGCCATTGAAACGGATATGTTAGATCCCAGTTGAGGTACCAAAACAAGGCAATGGATCTCTTTAACCTGGGAATTATCGGCTGGTGACTTGCCAAACATGAATCCTGCAGTTTTGGTACGTAGATCAGAAATAAGAGCAAACTTCTTAAGTAGATTATTAGGCAATACAAAAGTGATCTTGGATTCAGAGACTTCGTCTGTCAGAACATAAATGTTTCTTGTTCTAAGATAGATGTTAGCCGCAGATATTGCCCTACTTCGCCACTCTGAACTTGAAGAAAACTGTTGCTGCTCATAGTTAGTAGTTGTAACGGTAACTATTTCTTCTCCGTGTACATTTCTTGTAGTAGTTTTCATCGCAGTGAATTGTTGACTCGAACTGACATTTTTCAATTCATTCTGCTCAATTTCAGCGATTTGCTGCCTCTTCAGTGATGGAGCTTTTACATCTTGACCAAGAATAAGGTCCCGTATCTCAACCTGTGTAAGAGATGATACGTTGATATTGTACTTTTTGCTATAGTCGTTGAGGATCAAATCCCTTAATTGTGTCTCAACCTCCATCCACTGTGTATCGGTAAGAGTTGGCCAAAGATGGTGATCCTTGACCATCACTTTGCTGTCTGGTTGCAGTATACGTTTTGTTTTGACTTTGTCAATCCCCAAAGCCCTTAGCAAAAGCACTAAACGAGAAAAGGCGGTGAATGATGATATGCTCTTCAACCAGTCGTCATAGATATTGAACAATACCATTTGTGGTTCCCTTGCTTTCAGGACAACATCAGAGATTTTATCGACGTGCATGGATGCATCAAACGGAAGCTTGAGCTCAGTTTGACGAATTGAAATATTTGGATAGTCTAGCATGTGAACTTCAAGTGGATCGGACATATTCTTACGCGTGATTATGAGCTGTTTTGGTTGTTCTTCGGTGGGCAATGATCTTATCAAAGCGGCAACTTCCTCAGCAGATTTCCACTTAGCTAGTTGATTAAGTCGTTTCTGACCAGCCCAAACCGATGTATGAATAATCTTCAAAAAAAGTTGGCCGGTCTTGGGATTTAAAATAAATAACGCTCCATTAATGGGCTTGGTAGTCACATTTCCTTCAAAAGTTTGATGTACATTCACTCGATAAACATTTGAATCATCCACAAACAGCTGAGCTTCATTATCGAAGAGCTCTGCATAGTTGTTTGAATTCAATAAGGATTCTTGCGCTTGTGACTGATATAGTTGTAAACCTTTTCTAATACGTTCACGTAAAACATACAGCGCCGGGTTTGACTTCATGATACTCTTCATGGCATTTTGCATAAGTGGTTTCATTCCAGGAAACCAAGTGCCGTACATATCATACATGTTGTAGGCAAGATCAATACCAACCATCAATCCAGTCGGAGCTGGGTATGAGCTGGTATTATCAGATGTGTAATCTAAAAACTTGGCCCTGGTATACCGAGAAATATCGTGGGAATCATAGTCACCGTAGCGTAATTGGACATCTATCCAGTATTTACTGGACGAGGATGCATCAAAGTTATCTCTCTGATCATGAAGAAGAGATGGCTTGGACATTTTCCATGGATAAGTACTTGCCAACGTAATGTCAGCGCATGAGGAGTTCATCTTGTAAGACTTACGAGGATGTATTTGTTCTTTAGTAACAGTGTCAATCTGGAGTATATCCGACTCATTATCCAAAGCCTGAGAAACATCTACTACTAAACTTTCATGAATCTTCTGCCATAAATGTGCCCGGAAAATTTGGATAAGGGATATTTTAAGGGTGGGAATTTTACCATGCAAGAAAATTCCAGTAAGATCTAGCTGAACTAGGAACCCAACATAAACATTTGCTCGGTTGATAGTTGGAGACCACCATAGAGTGAAGCGACGGTTTGGTATCTGACTTAATCCTGACCTTTGCGCATTAGTTAATTTTTTGAACTTCAAGGAATCTTCAAACCCCGAAGCTTTCTCCCAAAAAAGTCCCTCCCAAGAATCAAACCCTGTTCCTTTGAACAACGTGTGCTCTAAAATAGTTTCAATACCACCCAGAGCTTGTATAACGTCTGTTCGGTAAGCATTCAGGTTCCATAGTTTACCGTCGTGATGGTTGCTGGTCCACCAAAAAGGATTGAATCTAGTTAAGCTGTACTTTTTGAATTCTCTTCTAATTCTATGCCCTTTATCATAGGCCAAAGTATGCCTGTCTCTTTGGAATAGCGTGCTTATTCGTGGCAGACCTCTATCCCAGCTATCTTCCATATCTTCAAAAGCCAACCGACGGTTTTGTTGTATAGCTTCTTGTCTCTTAATGGTGTACTCTGCCCAGACCCTTTGTGAGTCCAAAAACTCATTCTCCCAAGTGGTTATATATCGAAAAACGGTTGGTATCAATCTCTCATCACTGCTACCCATTCCAGAACGGAAATGAGTTATGCCAACATCTGTTTGCTTTGACCATTTGAGATCAGAAGCAGGAATCAGAATATGAGATGCACTCAACATTCCGAGACCGCCTAATTCCTTAGGAGTGTAAAACACAGCAGGTGGAAACCTAGATGGCATCTTCGAATTGAGACCTAGTTTGATTCTAGTTTGAATCTTGGTTTCGCATTTAACAAGTACATCGAGCAGTGAGTCAGTGGCGACAGTTGCCTCTCTATAGTAGGCAAATAAAGAGATCAAAGCCGTGTTCCATTTTGATGCTATCTTCGTAAATGTGGTTGATCCAGACGACATCAATATTTGGCGGATACGACTATTGAAGTTTGAAACTGCTTCCTCGGTCACTTGTAGATAGGCCCTGGCAGTTCTCTCCTTTGTCTCATTATCAATGAGATCCCATACGCCTTCCTGGGTATAAGTTTCAATGTTTGCTCTGCATTTTGGTAAAATTCTAACTTCAAATCCAGACATTGAGAACAATAGATTAGGATTGTCCACACTGTAAACTGAGCCAAAAGAGTCATCCCAACTTATTGAAGTCAAACAAGATGGCAACCGGCTACTGATTTCCCAAAAAACTGCTCTGCCCAAACTAACATCGTGCCTCATCAACCTCATACGGGAATCTCTGGGCCAGCAACGTCTATTTGGATAACCAATTGCCTGCTCAAAGTTAGGATCAGGGTTTTCAGACAAAAATTCATGTATGAGCTCGTTTGTTTCATCCCTTGAAAAGCGAAAAAATATATGGACCCTGTCAACATTACGAGAATACAGTTTAAGAGGAGAGCTATTCTGAATTTCTCTGCTTTCAAATTGAAGAAATTCATTTGGATGATCAGAAGGGCCCGCCAGTTCGGCAGCTCTCTGTCCACCCAAAATGAGGAGATCAACCAATAGACCATAGTACTGCAAAATGAAGCTGGAAAATTGTAGACCTCTAACTAAACCTTGCTGATTAACGTGATTCATGTCCTTAAATGTGATGTTAACGTTATTTTTTGACGTCATATAGTCAGCAATATTCGAATCAACAATTAGCCTAAGTAACCTGTTCACAAACGTAAAATCCATTTTCTCTGTGAGTTTATTCAAGGATGTCTCCAACATCACATTACATTCGCCTTCTTTAGTGAGCCACACCTCATCGATATTGTTTATTCCCTGACACCACTTGTATACAAGAAGCGGAGGAACCTCAGAATCTGCTGGCTTAATCCAGTTAGGAAATAATCTTCTCCTATCAGCTTCAAACCACATATACTGATCTAAATAAGCATCAGTAATCTTTTCCAGTGGGTCAACTTCATAAACTGGGACAAGATGAGTATAGTGGTCCATCATATCTAGCTTAACTTCTTTGAACACTCGTTGTGTCAGCAAAAACTTCTTCACTCGAGCTAAACATTCATGAGGGTTATCATAAGCTTGTTCAATCAGAGCTAACTCTTCTCTTTGTGTAGAGTTGAGTCTACCTTGAGCTGAGTAAGACTCCTTTAAGTTCTCCAATGCCAAAACTAACAATTTGGTATCATGCTTATAGTTAATCGGGGGAAAAGGTATTGGAACAAACTTTCTAGACTCCAACCACTGAACCATGACGTTGAACATGGACACTGCTTCATCTGGGGAAACAAAGGGGCCACTCTTTTGAAACTTCTGCTGGCGTTCCTGTTCATTTTTCATCCAAAGTCTAGTCAGCCTACCAAGATTCTTTTTGGCTACAGCTTTGTCCACAGTTGCCCCACGTCGAATACGATCCCTATTAAAATGAGCTACTGATATCCAACCATCCGCCTTTGCTTTCACATAGCGCTGAATAATTCTTTCGATTGGCTCAGGTAAACCAGGAACTTTCCACGGGATATTAGCCTTCCAACACCTCCACGCCTCACTTAGATGTTGCAGTATTGTTTTGGACTTCTGTTGGCGGATTCCTTCAGGAATCATATCGAGGATATCATGCATGACAGATGCTCTGAGCTCTAAATCGTAGTATGAATCTACTCTTTGCTTGGTAATCGTTTTGGCAACACCTTTAGATTGTCTTCCTTCGAACTGACGAGCCAATAAATTTCCCAGCCATCGTTCTAGAAGAGGGATGATCCCTCTCATGAAGAATAGCCAAACACGCCATGCAGGTTGCCAGAAGCCACATCCTGGTCCTTTTCCAATGATTTTATTGAATCGATAATAAACGACATGTTTCAAATCTTTGCATGCCCTTATCTGATGCATAACCTTGTATTTATAACGGTATATTCCAGTCAACTGACCAAGATGGTTTAAAATATAGTATATTCCATCCGCCAACTGAAAAGCGTCAACATTACCAATCCTGTACTGTACATGAGCATCTACTATTAGTTTAGTAACTCTTAGTATCTCTCTCATCAAATGAAACGCATGTCCAAACCTTGACCTCTTCCTCTCCTTGGTACTCAAAGTTTTAGTCGGTTTCAAGTTGAAGTTGTAATCAAGATGAAGATACGTTAGCCCTTTTCTATGGATTAGAAGATTTAAAATGTTGAAGCCTTGGCGAACAACCTGGAGACCCGCTTCCACCCAATCAATGGATGTCTGTTGAAAGTACTTGGTGCTTTTAAGCGATTTGAGTAAAGCTATGTTTCTTGTCTTATTGGATTGGGTGGCTGAATGTAATTCGTTCTTGACGTTGTTTTTCAATAACTTCTGGTAAGAAATACGTACCTTTGCTGGGTAATCAGCTGGTGGGTGTTGCAGATACCAGCTCTTAACAAGCGGAACATCTTGCGCCCTAACTGTCTTGCCGCTGCGACGATTATATGGATACGGAGCCCACCAAAGCTGAATTGCATCTTTGGTTTCTTCCTGTTCGATATTTTCATCATTGAGTAAAAATGAAAAGTCCTGGGGTAACACAAAATCTGGGGCTAAGTCTTCACCAGTTTCCAGATCGAATACTTGCTTTTCAACTTCAACGCTCTCCAACAAGTTTGGAGAGATGGGTGAAAATAGCTCTGCAAAGTGGAAAGCGGGAAGATTTGGGTCATCAACTCTAGTATAGCAGAACATGGGATAAGAGTGTGCAGAAACATGAACTGACCGTGTGTATGAATTGAACAAGAAAGGAAAAGCTACTCTGTACTCGGTTCTTATAGGTTGCCGAAAAATTATTCTATCAACAGAGTTGAACTCGCTGAAATCTTCATCCTCTAAGTTAACCAAGTCTTTGTACAAGGGTTCAAACTTAGGCCCTCCAGGAATGGCTATGTTTAAAGCCTTTGCCGTGAAAAAGGATTCTCTATCAAAAAGATAATAGTAGTTCGGATTTATTATTTCTGAAAGTAATGACGTTGACAGTCTGTAAAGATTGTGCATCTGAGAAAGGTTTAACCTCCAAGTTCTATAGGAGTCACCATTCATTATTGCTGGATCATCTGCAAGAGGTCTAGAGCTGTCATAAAACCACTCAATGACGGCTTTGTCGTCGACTTCATCAAGATCTATTTGAATGCTGTCCAGTGGAGCGACACCCTGAATGTTTTCTCCCCAGTCTACGGGAGGTTCATCATCATCAAAGGGAGGAAATCTCATTCGTTTAAAATGTTTACGATCTCTTTTCTCTCGTCTCATCATTAGCCAAGTAGTGGCCCATTGTGAAGTGTAGATAGGCTCTACGACTCTTGGAATTTCGTTAACGAATGTGATAGCACCTGTTGTATGGTACAGAACTTTGACTTGTTTCGTTTCTTCCCAGGGTTGAGGCATGTTTTCTAGCAGCTTAAGAATCGCATGTGGCAAATATTTTAACGACCCCAGATAAGCCCTCTTATCCTTATCAAATCTCTTAGAGGAGAGGTCGCCATGGTCATTTATAATTTTCCTTAAATGTTCTGGAGGCATTTCAATTTTGGTAGGATGAACAAAGGCCTTTTTAGTGATCCCAGTAGTATTTGCATATCTTAACTTTTGCAGTTGCAGCCACCTCCGTTTTCTCCCATCTAAAACTCTGTTCTTTGAACCGGAGTCTTTCACTGGAACAGTAGAAGAGTTAGCAATGGATGGTCGAGAAGGAGGAGGAGGAGGTGGAGGACGCATGGACCGCATGGACTCACTTCCTGAAAACGGCCTATTACTTGAAATCTTTGGGCCCAATGGAGGAGGTGGCGGGGGAGGCCTTGTTTGCAATGATCTTTGCCTTTTGTTGCCTGGGGGTGGAGGAGGAGGGGAAATGGATCTTTTGTCATTTGATTGAGCCTGTTTTTTTTCCGTATTTGATAAGACAGAATGAGAAGAAAACGGAAAAGTTGGATTACTCATTCCTGTCAGCAATTATGAATGGTTTGAATTTTGAACGATTGGTCTTCTTACTTGAGTTCTGATTATCAGAGTTTATTTTTTTATACCAAGACCGCGATTTTCTGATTCCTCTCTAAGCGAAATAAGTTCACCGTTCCTCAGAAATGTATGATTTTCATGTTATTAACGTATACTATCTATCCAGTTTCAATCTTGCCTCTCTCGCAAGAGCCCGTGCCTCTTCTATTATATTAGAGTTTCCATAGCTAATATCGCTTGCCAATTTGTAAGTAAAAGACCAATTACCTTGCTGTGATTCGTATCTCGCAAGCCAAAGTTTGGCTTTAGATGTGTCTTCAGTCACTTCTTGGTTGTACTCTTCTTCGAAGCAAAGTTTCATGTAATTGTAGGTTGTTTTGATATCGTTCAGCACTTCATAGAGGGTTCCTATTTTGTACAATAATTGTGTGTCGACCACTGTGGAAATTTTGAGTGCCTTTTGGTAGCATTTAACTGATTCCTTTGTTTCACCCAGTTTTTCATAACAGTTCCCTATTGCCTGCCACATTCGTTTATCCAATGGCTTTAAAGAGCAGGCTCTCTGATAATAGTAAAGAGAGTAAAGGTGCATGTCTAGCACCTCATAAGCTTGACCAAGACCGTACCATGCCCTAAAGTCCTTGTTATTAGTATCTACTGCTCGTCGGTAACTCTCAATTGCAGCATGCGAGTTTTTTAATTCAACAAATTCATGACCCATCAATGTCCAGGCACTCAAGCAGTTCTTATTTAAAGTCAACGCCCTTTTATAGTACATTATCGCCTTCTCATGTTCAAATTTGAGAGAATAATAATTTGCAACGATACAGCAAGTCTCGGGCCTAAATTTATCAATCTTGCTCGCAAATTGAGCTAAAAATGATAGCTTTGAGTCTTTTTCCATCACATACAAAATGTTGGAATAAGTATCCAAGTCATCTAACCTTAGAGGGTCAGATAACAAGATTTGGTCAAATAAGATTTCAGCGTTGTTGTAATCTAGCATATTGTATGCGATAAGAGCCTTTTGTGCGTTCAAGTAACTAAAACACGGAAAGATAGCCGAAAGTGTGGCCAAATCACTGTTAATCTCTTCCGACGATTGAAAGAACACCTGATTCACTGTAAGCCTGAAGAAAAGCAGCATGATTTTATACTCAAAAGCGTTCTGCAATGCTTTATGAAACTTGCTCAGATATACAGTGGCTTCTGAAAAGCTTGTGAAACTGGATAAAAGTTCTAACCAGCAACTCCAGTTGAATGGATTCAATACCAGAGACTTGAATAATACTTCTTGACCTTTTGTGGAGTTCTTATTCTCCAGTAGAACTATACCATACAGACACAACAAATGCGAGTTACTGTTCAAATTGGGATGCTCCAGGGTTTCTAATTCTTTTACTATCACAGGGATGTTCTTGTTGCAATAGAAGTTATTGTTGGAGTTATTTTGGCCAAGTATACCATCACTTTCTTCCTCCTTCCTTTTGTCTCCACTTATGTACATAGAATAAAGCTTTATAAAGGTAGCTTTCCAACTATGGCAATCTTTCAAAACATGAGCGGCCCTATCGTATTCCTTGCAGTCGAAATAAGTCTTCGCTAGTTTTATCTTATTTGTCTCATGGTACGCAAGCAGCATCTCTTCTTCGTTGGAAGGGGAAGATGATTCCTTTCCAAGCTTTAATAAATGTGGCGCTTCCCTCACAACCATCAGTTGATCTTCTGTCGAAGGTTGTTGCATGCTATTAACTGCTTCTAGAAGCCTATAGGGACAAAGTGTTAGAGTCCGCTTATACAAGAGCACTCAGCTGACCACATACTTACCATTTTGAACCCTGATAGAAACTCAACTCTTCCAAAAGAATTGCATTTTGCCGAAGAATAGATGACAAATGAAAATATTGTTCGACATTCATTGAATCGGTGTAAATTATATTGCGATCAAAAGTAGTCCGTTTGTATTTTAAGAATGAAAGTGATCAAGCGCGCGCCGTGTCGACAATTGAAGACCCACCAAAGAAACTGTAATATAATTTACAAAAAGATTATCAATCTTCTACGAGCTACGTTTACTGATATTGAAGCTTATGATAAAAAAGATTTTTCGGACTCTGGTAGTAAACAATTGTCTGATAGTTATCTTAAATTTCGTTCGCTCTGAGTTACGATCTTTTCAAACATGATCGATCACAATCCAAGCCGCGATAGGATGATGTTGAAATTCTGTACTCTACCTAACCTTGTAGTACTAAATGGACCAACAGTATAATCAGTATGCAGACTCTATTAATGCTTCTTTTGCATCCGTGAAAGGATTGCTGTCAAAACTAGAGGAACTTGCTTCAAGTAACGGGGCCGAGATTGCTGATGCTACGCTTGTGGAGATGAATAGCGCTCAAAGGGTCATCGTTTTGGAGAACGTACAGTTGATACGAAAAAAAAATGAACTAAAGGGAGCCTACAACAAAATAGCAAACACATTGAGGGAAAAGATCAAAAACATAGATCAAATTAATAACCAACACTTACTACATTTGAACTCTGCTGGGTATAACAACGATAAACTATACAGCCACCGAAATGAACAACTCGAGAAATTAGAGAATCTACCTTCGGTAATTTTGAACGAGAAAAGGGATATGGAATGGCTAGACCAGCTCAACGTTTCCAGGCATGATTTGCTGGACCCAATGCAGACTGAGAAAGGAATTTTTACAATCGAGGATGCTGATATCCAAAGATTGCAAGAATCGTTGTACAAAGAGAAATTAAACAGGTTTCGTTTGAAACTCATTGATGAAAAAATTCTGCTCCGCCAGAGGTCTACCGTTTCAAGCGTTGAGATCAAATGGGATGATAGGCTGAGCCACTTGAATTCATTTATTGCGAAAAATGTTAAAGAAGTTCTGAACGAGATAGATGGTATTTCACGTGGCATGGATGATGACGACCTTGGATCTTCGGAAATTGACGAAGAGGAAGAGGAAGAGGAGGAGGAAGACGACGACGAAGAGGAAGAAGAAGATGAAGATGAAGAAGGAGAAGAAAAGGAACAGGAAAATGAACAACTCCAAATGGAAGAAGAAGTAGAGAGGAGAGGAGGAGGAGAAGAAGAAGAAGAAGAAGAAAACAAAAACGATCAGGATTTACATGAAGAGCCCGTAGATGGAGCAAAAAAGGACAACACGCAAAAGAAAAACCAAGCAGTAAACGAGTTGATGACTTCCAAGAATAGTAGGTCTTTACGATAGAGTTCAAATTGTAAGAGAAGACATCAAATTATTTAGCATAATAAGAGTAACTTGACCGAAGTCAGTGAGATTGAATACACAAGAGCAAACTATTTTAACATAAAAGGCCTTCCTCCACTTTTGGTTACAAGAAGTTCGATATCCTGATCCCAATCTACTTCAGAGGTTGAGCTGCGCAAAATCTGAAGAATTTCTGCGAGCTTTTTTTGAACCTGATAGTTTCCTGCTGCTTTTTGTTCAATGATTGAAACTATACTCAAAATGTCGTACTTGTATTTCTTAATCCTAGGGCTGATCAAATGAAGAATTTGGAGCCACAAGCCCAAGGTTTGCAGTAATAGAGAGATGTCTAGTGTTATGTATGGGTCATAGAGGATATTCAGAAACAAATTTTCGTGCAACGAAGAATAGTTTAAAATTATAGACACTTCCATCAAATCAACTAAAGGTATTAGTATTCTTGTCATGCAGTCCTTTAACAACCCCAAATTTCTCTCCTTTATTGCCATCATATATGGAATCAAATATCTAGCAACTAAATTGCTTCGTTGAGTTCTGTCTGAAATTTGTATCATTAAGTCGTAGGCAGCAATATTGATGGAGCTGTATTTTTCATCGAGGAAAAAAAGATAGGGTTTGATTGATTCTTTTATAGCACCAATGCGGCCGTTTTCTTTAGCTTTTCGGCCCATGGATAAATACTTGGAAAGCAATAAAACAGCTGTTCTCTTTAGTGTTAGGTCATTTGCATCTATTAGGTGAAGACACGATGCTATTATTAACCGACCATTTGTACACGATTGTTCAGGATAACAGTCCAATAGTTTATTCAATATTTCCAGTATGGGCTTTTCCTCTTGTACAAGAAAACTCTGAAATTGATCTAGTTGATAAGTTGATTGTCTATTAAAAATAATCTTGGACTTCTGGTTCAAGTCATCCAAAAGTGCGACTTTTAAAGATAAGTGACGCACCAGCAAGTTAGCAATTTGTGGCCTAGTGCATTTCAAAGCAACAAGGGAATTTAGAGAATTTATCTCAATGATTCGGTCGACTTGCTCCTCTGAAATTTGATGATTTTCATAAACGTAGTAGGCAAGGAGTCTATGGTAACAAGCCGGCTGATTATGATTCAAAAAAGTTAAAATCTGTGTCAATGATGGAATATCCTCTAGGGAAGACTGGCAAATTCTTGGTTTCTCATCTATCCAATCAACATTAAACTGTGTTTCCCAAACTGACATGACGGGAAAAGAGTCGTAAAAGATGTAAATATTCCCACCAATTCGCTACCATTTCAAGTTAAGAAAGTGGGGAAAACTCGAAAGATTATGAAATCTAGTCAAGATAATATATAAAGCAAATATTTATGGGCCTTAGGTAAGAAAAAAAAGATATGATATTACTTCAAAATACAAGACAGTCAAGAACTCCTTTCAGAAAGATCTAGTTATCTCTAGTCATTTTGATCTCCTTATGCTATACAAATTATTAGACGGACAAATGATCGTCCACATTCGATTTCCTTCTTGAAAATCTGCCATTCAATTGGGCAGTGAATGAAAGCTAGCTCCAAAACTTAGTATATCCTGATTCCTCTTTTCACCTTGGACTACTGATTTGAAAATTTATATTACATTCCGTTTCTTTCTAGAATTTATAGTCTGATGACCTCTTTTAGTGAAATCTCATAATCCAAGACATTATTGTCGCGACGAACGCCAGTCCCCCAAATTCGTTTTAAGCTGTTCAGGTCGACAACAGTATCCAGCTTCTCTATCAAAAAAGAATGGCTTCTAAATTCACCAGATTTTTGCATTCCGAGACAGGCCCTAGGACAATCCACTTTTGGGCACCCGTACTGAAATGGACTCTAGTGATCGCAGGAGCCAACGATCTTCAAAGACCCGTTGATTCTATTTCAGGAACTCAGCAGCTGGCGTTGATGGCTACAGGAATGATATGGACCAGGTGGTCCCTTATCATCAAACCAAAAAATTACCTTCTAGCTTCAGTTAACTTTTTTCTTGGTACTGTTGCTGGATATCAGGTTTTCAGGTTGGTTTCTTATAGAATAGGAAAAGGAGACACAGCTTTGCAGACAGCAAATTATATCTTGAAAGGCGAAGACAAGAAGAACAGTAGTGAACAAGTTGTTGAGTCAAACTAGATTCTTAGTTGTCTGCTCTATGTATGGGTGTGATTGAACTCTCTACATTTAATATAATCGTTGTATGGAGAGATAATGCTTGGGGAAAGTAATCTCAAGAAAAAGCCGTCATTCAACTGAGATTGATGTCATTCAAAATGGTTCATCAAGTACCATTTCTGTGTATACATTATCTCGTAAGCTCTGCGTTTAGATGTCTAAATTTGCTTGAATTATAATCGTTAATTTAGTCGTGCATCTTGTGATAGGCATTTTGCATTTATTCGTGAAAAAGTTTGTACCGTAATCCATTCTTACTATAGAGAGAGAAAGCTTGTAAAATGTCGTCGCTTTCTGATGTGTCTTTGTCGCAAATTCAGTCTTTAGATGAATCTTCTAAAAAGGAAATAATGCAATTCGTCCAGCAAGAAACCTCCAAATCCAAAGTTCAAATGTCGATTCATCAGTTTACGGACCTGTGTTTCAAAAAATGCATTACCTCCATCAAAAGTAACCAGCTGTCGTCAGCAGAGGAAGATTGCATGGCCAACTGTTTAAACAGGTTTTTGGATACGAACATCAAAGTGGTTAGCCAGCTGCAGAATATGCAGAATTAAGTCAATTTAAATATGTCAATAATTTACAGAATTTTCTTCGAAGTACCGGTTCTTATGTGATAGTAGTTTTCTTCAGCCTTTGATGCTAATAGCCGTTCACTCTTATCCCCATGGTAACCTTTGCCGTTAGATTTCTTTGCGTACTCCACTTTCACCTTCTTGTTCATAAGAAACTGCCCGTTTAACTTCTTTATCACCAGATCGCACGTCTCAAAGTCTCTGAAGTTTAAAATTCCATATCCCATGGATTCTCCTGTGTGAATGTCTCTTTTTATCTCCGGTGGTTTCAGCAGTTGGTCATGTACACCATAATTTTTCATCAAGCCAACTAAATACTTTTCGTCAACCAGTCTGTCGAGGTTCCCCAAGAATAATTTTGTTCCGAGAACATTATCCTCAGTTATTAGTTTGTTTTGCTTGTCAACGATACTTCTTTTTACTTTGATGGGTCTGTTGTAGATGTACAGACCATTCAACAACTTTTCGGCGTATTCGCAGCTGGTGGGGTTGTCAAGTTCCACAAAACAATATCCAAGATGCTTCCTCAATACACGATCTTTAGGTAATTTCAGTTTCCTAATAGGTGCTATTTGTACTAACAGCTCATATATGATCTTTTCATCTACTTCTGGGGCAAGATTTCCAACGTATAACGTAATATCGTTGTTCATATTTGATGCTACGATGCGTCTCCTTCCAGAGCTGATTGACTTCAGTTCGCGAAGTTATTATCAGGTAAGTTTATATCTTCGAGGTTCAGTTATGAATCTACAATATATTGGATCGAACTATGCGCCAAGACCGCTTCAGGGAAAAGGAGGTTATTGATCTCAATTTTAAGAAGAATCTGGTGAAAAACCTGAAAAAGAAGTTGGAACTTCTGAAGAATGACCCAGGTTCAGAGACAGACAAAGCAAATGTATCATATTCAGATCCAGATAGCACGTTGATGTCTCTGAAAACAGAAACTGTGATTCTATATCATGCATTATCGAGCGTTCCGTTTAGACTTGAGAAAGGGGATGTGATAGGAAACTCTTTGTTCGAATCTGTTTTTAAGGAAGAGGCTAAGACCAATGACATGATTATTAATGATTTACAAGTATCCAACACCTCTCACTCACCTTATTCTTTTCTAGAACCCAGAGCAACCAATCCAAATAAGTTCTCATTACCCAATAATGCGACTCTTCTGCGTGATATAAAGGAGGTGGTAACATTGATTTTAGATTCCAATGTTCAAGAGTTTTCCCCGGAGACTAGAAATGAACTTTTAGCACTCATTCGGGATCTTTCACTCAATGAAAATATCAATTTGGAGGATTACCCAAACATAGGAGAAGGAAATGTAATAATCCATAATCTTTTGAATTTCAGTATTTTAACGAAGCAAGGTTCTTTTATTAGATTGACATAATTCATGGAATGTTAATATTGAAAGAGAGAGAAAAAAACTACACCAGAAAAATCTTTCTGAACAAGAATGCATTTTTTAGTATCCCATCAACTTTTTCTTCTGCGATTTTATTCGGATTATCGTTAACACAGACTATAACAAAGCCGTTGGATTTTAAGTTCAATTCGACCATATCAGTATCCAGATACTTTTTCTCAGGTTTTTTTTTAACCAATTTAGCATTGCCTTTGAAGAATGGAACGACCATACCTGATTTAACGTATGACTTTGGATCCCTGCCTTGAAAGGCTAGTCCTAACTTTGACTTGAAGCCAGACAGATGCAATTGTGTGTCCAGGCTCAAATTTGGTACGCTCGACCTCCTATCAGAGTTGGTCCCGTAGACTCGAATTGCACATCGTGGTTCTCCACTTTTTACCAACTGATCCTGATATTTGTAATTATCATACAGGATTGAATTATTCTTTGGGGGAAAGAATGACTGACGGATTTTGAATCTTTCGACGACTCTTATTTCCGCAACATATGCAAGGTTAATTCCGTTTTGTATGCAAATTTGTTCACACAAGATGCCAGCAGCTTTTCTCATACTTTTGCTTTCCAATAGTTTTTGCCAGAGGCATTTATCAAATCTGTCTCGGTAAACACAAGCCAAATCATGTTTTGAAATGGAGAAGTTCTTGCTGGACTGATATGCAGATCCTGATCTATCTTTGTCAAATAAAATATCCCCTGCAAGTTTGAAACTTGTGTTAGAGATAGAGTTGCTTGTCGCTCTGCCGATCTGCTGGAATAGGGGGTTAGCAGTTCCATTTGTTGGCAACAGAGGTTTACTTCCCGCAGGCGAGGCTATCGACTCCATTTTTTTGTCCTTATCTTTTTCGTCTAGCATATTATCACTAGTTTCCAACAACTGCCAGATCTTTGAGACATGGCCCTGAAGAACTTTGATTTGATTCGTATCAAATGAAGAACGGGGCATGTCATCAAAAATTGCGAGTATTCCCATCACATGTCCTGTTCGACTGCAGATTGGTACCCCGCAATAGAATTTGATCATAGGAGGTCCTTGAACCAATGGATTTTTTTGAGTTCTCCAATCTTTAGAGGCGTCAAGCAGTACAAAATCCGACATAGACAATATGGCATGGGCATCAATTGACAAAAATCTAGGACACTTGTCAAAACCAAGGTTGTGTTGATATTTTACTTCTTGAAACTTGCATGAAATAAGTGAAATAGAGGCACCTTTAACTCCGAAAATTCTTGTTACCTTTTTAATGATTTCAAGAAATTCAGCACTATGGTTCTCCCATTGTTTCGCATTTATAAGTGAGTCTAGAATTCCGAGACGTACTGCCTCGTGGTAGGCTTCTGGAGGTTTAAGAATACCAATTCCCTCAAAACATGGTGGAGCTGGAACTGTGGATAAGTTCCACTTGCCTTTACTATAAACATCCAAGAAATGTGATCGAGTCAATGGAAGAGCTGTTATACTGGTAGTACTAAGACAAGGAAGAGATGCGTGAGAGTGTCTCATACTGGAATTTTTTTTGTTCCTTGGCTCAATTATGGACTCAATTTCGCTTGAATGATTAGTTCCAGAGGAGTTTTTGGACGTCAAAGCTTTTACTGCTCTATTGAGAAAGAGTCTTTTGGGACTAGATGAAGAGTTGTCGCTGCTGAGGGGAGATATAATTTTAGAGTTGGCATTGATTCCCGGTATATGAGATAAGTCAGCTGTACTCATGGGCAATTTAAATAGCAACAGCCTAGAAAAGTTAGAGCCTTTTTTTTTCTGGAAGTGTATCTGTGTTAACTTAGTTACTTGTTTTTAACTAGTTAATATTTATCAAGGTTTCGCGCATATGGGCAAACTTAAGATCGTTGGATCACTGTTGTTACCTGCCTCCCATATAGGAAAAAAGCTGGGATTATGAAGTGAGAAAGAAGAGGAATTTTAATATACAGAAGGCACCTATTTATCTTGCATTTTGGAATCTCCATCACCGTCGTCATGGCCATCGCCCTCGTCAAGTTTGGGTAAGGTAGATTTTGTTTCTTGTCTTTCCCTCTCTCGTGCTTGTCGAGATCTCTCTTCTTCAAGTGACAAACGGAGGGCTAGGGCCAGCTCTGGATCGACATTGGGATCTGCGCCAAAATCGAAGTCTTCTCCATTTGCAGTAGCAAAACCAGTAGAGGATCCTTCTTCTGCAAACATTGGTGAATACTGGATTGATTCATATAGCAACTTGGGGCCTTGTGGAATCGTTACAAGGTGCGAGTTGTCGTGATTGTTTACGATTGCGATGAACCTTTCGAGCTTGGAAGTATTTACTTCATGTTCTCCAAAGTTAATAAGGTCAATGGCAACACTATTTTTCTTCAGTCGCTTAGCTAGCTTTTCTAGTTCTTTTTCATCCTCATCGATGGGTGAGCCCACAAAAACTATGATGCGCTGGTGGTGGACCTTGTTCTGTCTGTGTTTCAGGGCTAAGAGAGCAACTTGAATGCCTGTACTGAAATGTATACCTTTGGAAATCTTTGTATCATGTATACCCGCCAATATACGACCAAAATCGGCTGTGAGAGTTGTGAGTACTTGAGGTCCATCACCACCCATCGACATGAGGCCGACAGTATTTTCTGGGTTAGAATTGGTCTTTGCATGAAAAATAAAATCAACCGAGTCTAATTGAGCAGAAAAACGCGATGGAAGATAGTCTCCATTACGCATAAACTCTGAATTGTCCAGAATTATCATTGTAGCTTCCAATACCATCGTCGGATGTGATTTGAGAGATATTGGGGTCTTAAGGGTGGCAAGTAGATAGCCAGACTTCTCGAGGGAATAACCTGATGTATGGATGTATCGTTTTTGATGCCCTCAACTGTACCTTTCAACACAACAAATTCAACCCTTGGAAGCATGAGGTACACTAAACATCAAAGAGAGTTGGTTATACGGAAAATGGAAGCTCAAGGTAAGTTTGCACTACAAATGTTTATTGTCACTATCCAGAAATCAAATGGTTTTGTCAACTGTAACATTACTAACAGGGCGTAGTGGCAGAGAGAACTAGGAAACTTCAGCTTCAAAAAGAGTCAATGTTAAGAGAAGTCGATATTAAACTCAATCATCGTCTAGATAGGGTTCTGAAAAAGCTTTGGGAGGTAAAGATTAAACAGGTGCTGGCACTTGAAAGAGAGCAGAGGATCTCAGTAGCTAAGGTGTTACAGGTCACTGAAGCGGAAAGAGGATTGTTGAATTACACGAATCCCACAGCAAATAAATGACTCAGGGAAACAATAAATAATAAATAAGTAGTATAATGTTTATGCAATGGCTTCTTCAGGAACGTCGTCGTGGAAATACTTACCTTCAGTTGTAGGATTGATGATGCCTACACGAATCAAAAAGTCTCCGAAATGCTCATCTTCGTTTCTTTCCAGGGCCCAACGTTTGAATAATGGCCTCAGTATATCCAGAATCTCGTCCTCTTTGATAGACGAGCGGTAAAGCTTGTTCAAACGTTGTCCATGGTACCCACCTCCTAATAATAGGTTATATGCACCATATGCTTTTCCAACTAGTGCCACTTCGGCTAGCCAAGGTCGAGCACAACCATTAGGGCATCCAGTCATTCTCATCACCACAGAATCATGTCTCAAACCATACTCCTCCAAAGATTCTTCAATCTTGCTAATTAGAACAGGAAGATAACGTTCAGATTCAGCCATAGCTAAACCGCAAGTCGGGAAGGCGACACAAGCTGCAGATGAGAGTCGCAAAGCGGAGTAGTTTGTGTTGTCCAACTTATAGTCAACCAGAAATTGTTTAACTCTCTGGAGGTGGTTATCGGTGATGTTCGAGATAAGCATATGTTGATTACCAGTCAAACGGAATTCTCCAACCCCCTTTTCCATCATGTATTTAGCAAGTTCTAGAAGACCAGTCTTATGAGGAGAATCTGGAGTATCTTCAATTCGTCCGTTTTCAATGAAACAAGTATAGTGATGTAAACCGATCTCATCTGTAACCCATCCAAAATAGTCAATATTAGATTTTATCTCAAATGGCTTTGCAGCTTGAAATTTTTTACCCCACAGTTCTTCCACTGCAGAACGGAAAACGTCTACCCCCATGTCATCAACAGTATATTTTAGCCTTGCGTGCTTTCTATTTGTTCGATCCCCGTTATCCCGTTGGACTAGCATGATCTTCTCACAAACGGTATTCACATCTTCGTAGTCACAATATCCCATCATGGAGCCTGTACGAGGATATGTCTTCTTGTTGTTGTGCGTTGTGCCCATACCACCCCCAGCCAAGACGTTAAAACCAATCACCACATCGCTTTCGTCCACAATTGCGATTAGACCAACATCATGAGCATACACGTCGACATCATTATATGGGGGAACCGTAATAACTATCTTGAACTTTCGGGGCAGGTACAATGAATCATTTCCATACAATGGCTCCACATCCACTAGAGAGTTACCAGCAACCATAACCTTCTTCTTCTTAGGCCCTTCCTTACGAGTTTCCCATACCAATCTATCTTTGGGACTGGAGTCACCTTCGTCTTCTCCCTCCAGCCATATTTCGTAATATGCGGTAGTTTGAGGAAGGAGGTGCTCTGAGATATCTGAAGCGGCCTTGGCAACTTGAGCGTGCACCTTCGCATTTCCTGGTAAGGCAGAGCACATGACATTTCTATTGACATCACCACATGCTGCAAGGGTATCCATTAATACTGAGTTCATTCCACGAATTGCGGCTTTAAGATCGTGTTTGACCAAACCATGCAGCTGAAATGTAGCCCTCGTGGTAATTTTCATGGTGCCATTACCTCTCACGTCAGCCAGTTCGTCCAATTTGATCCACTGTCTTGGAGTAACATTACCACCTGGCAGCCTAACCCGAGCCATGAAAGCATAAGCAGGCTCCAAACCTTGGGCCTTCCGTTCATCTCTAACATCGCGGTCATCTTGCATATATATACCATGGAACTTGGTCATCTGTTGATCGCTTGCAGATATAGCGCCAGTGGATGTGTCCTGTAGTCCTGCAGCAATAGTACCTCGCAAGAAATCTGATTCACGTTTCATGTCTTCGTTAGTTATTGGAGGAGGTTCATCTAAGGTGGGCGCGCCATCTACCCCCAAGGAAATCCAAAGAGCAGGTTCCCATTCTTCATAACCCGTTTGAAACCCATCAGAAGCCTGATCATCACCCAAACCTAGAGGAGCCAATTGTTGGGCTCCCAAAAACAGTAGTCTCTTCCATAAATCAGTGGCGGGTTTATTATAATAATGCGCATCTTGCTTTCTAGGCCAATAAAGAGAATCACCTAAACCAAAAACTGATACCTTTACGCTGGCCAAGTCTAGGTCTGCAGAATTTTTTATCCCATCCCAGAATGCTTTACCATTCTGGGGAAACTCACCTTGTCCCGAAGTAGAAGTGATAAAAACAATATTCTCTTCGAGAGCAAAATCTTCCAATGACAAATCGTCCATAGATAATACGGTGGTCTTAAGACCACGACCAGCGCCCCTCCTAGCTAGTCTTTTAGCGAGAGATTCTGCATTTCCACCATCAGATGCAAATGCAACAGTCAGAGATGCACCGGTCAAACTTTCCAATAGCTCATCATACGCTGCCTTGGCTTTCAACCTTTGTTGAGCCTTTGCTCTGTTATTTTGAGAGGCTAAGTTACGAGCAAAAGAGGGACTTTTCTTGGCTAGGATGGATAGCTTGTTCTCTCTATCCAGAAAGCTTTGCAGCTCTCGCTTTATTACAGAAGAATCCAATTTGAAGATATCATTTTCAGATTGTGCGGCCGGATTGTATCTATACAATGGCCAAGCACCTGTCTCTACCGCTATTTTGGATTCTTTTAACACATCTAATGCACTATCAGTTTCCGAATGGTAGGGGAGATATGCTAACACCACAGAAGGACCATCATGTTTTTCTGCTTCAAGAAATGCCTGCAATACTTGTGTGTATGAAGAATAAACTGAAACTGATGCAACATATACATCTCCAAAGTTCATCGCGTACAATCCAATATCTTTCTTTTTAAGACCATTAGCATTTACTTTGCCATAAGGTTCTGAATCAATTATCAGCATATTGAGATTTTTATGGGAAGACAGGACATTATG
This sequence comes from Komagataella phaffii GS115, assembly GCF_000027005.1. NCBI lineage: Eukaryota > Fungi > Ascomycota > Pichiomycetes > Pichiales > Pichiaceae > Komagataella > Komagataella phaffii. The sequence goes on from NC_012965.1 coordinate 2,096,793, forward strand.
AATACCCGAGTTTCCCAGATCATATGCCCAAGAATCTGAACCTACCAGCCATGATGATTTCAGATGCAATGAAGATTCCAACTGCAGTAAAGACTCAATTTCGGGAAGAGCACTGTTTTCTTTTAGAAGCTGCAACAGTCTATCGGTGTCTAAAAACTTGGAATTTGACTTCGCAGATACCAACCATTTGGTGAGTAGCTGAATAAGCTCCTCATTGACCACTGCAGAGTTCTTTATGATGCTATGAACTTGAATTACTAATGATTGACGCTGTTCCTCTTCAAAAAGAAATCTACCAAAGCCAAACTCAGGAGTAGAAGATCCTGTTGTCTCTGTATCTTGTTGATTTAGAATGCTCAAATTACCGTCAGAATGCAGTTGTTTAAGAATTTTCAAATAAGCATCTTCTAATGCTTGGGCACCTGTGATGTACTTTCGAAGATGCAGAGAACTATTTTGAAATTCTGATGAATCTCCGAATACCTCGTTCTGGACCGGCGAACTCAGTCTCAAATTTGATACTAACATCTGCAATGACAACAGATCAGGAGAGGCCAGCTGGGATGCAACAACTGTAAATATCTTCCTTTCTAATAACAGAGAGATCTCTCCAACGAAGTCCAACAACAAATTCTGAAACTGTGCGAAAGGTTTCTTGGGAGATTGTTCAACAATGGCAAGTCTCTGAGTAGAAAAAGGAAGCACATTTAAAAAAGATTCTATGTCAAAGGGTCGGAAAACTCTGATGTTAATAATACCATAATCTATTGTGTGAGTAGGCGGTGAAATTCCAGAATCACCCAACAAAACAACGACATCCAAAGGATTCTTAGCTCCTGAATACTCAAAGTTGTTATAAATTGAGAGTTTCTCTGCGAATGGCTCTTGTTCACTTTTCAAATATGAAGAAACCACCTCAGGTGACAGCTGATCCACTATGGGTTCCGAATAGTCTTCGTTGAAAAAGTGAAGTACAGGTTTATTATTCTGAGTCAGAAACTTATAACCGGCCAAGGCTATATCTTGTGTTTCTTGTACTGAGCTAGACAGCAAAACAACGAAATCTAGATCCTTCAAAGCAGATACAATCGAGTAATCGTTCTTCGGTAATCTAGCATGGACGATAAGCTTATCACCTGATCTGACCTCACTAAGAAATGGAACGCTGAAAAGAAGTGTTTCAGCATCAGTCAGCACGGTAGTAAATGAGTTCTTGTTGACAGTCTCAATAACTAGAGCGAATGGGTCATTATTCGATACTAAGCTCTGATAGTCTATTGAGGCATCATCAAGAGCTTTACTGAAATTATTTGACAGACCCTTTGAGAGCTTGGTGGTGTAAACATGCCCACGATTCGGCACATGGGTGAGCACGTTAACAATCTCACCAACAGAACCGGTCATTTCGTATTAGTCCAAAGTGTGTAGGATAGTATTTCGGCTTCAACTTTGGGATAACATTTCCAATATATGAGGAAACATTTTCATACTCCATACTGTTGAGTTACTCTATCACACGTGATAGTGAGCCACACTTCGATGTACAAACTCCAGATTTCCATTCGCTTATGTCAGCGAAGACGCCCTATAGGCTACATTCGGGCTTTGGGATTAAAGTTTTCTCTGATCACCTGTTAAGTTTGGTCTGAGCCAAATTCAGAATGCCCTTGAAATTAAAAAGTGTAAATGCTTTCCTAGACTTGCATATGATGGACGCAGCTACGCGAGGCAAGATGATAGGACCCTATGATCTCGCCCTCGCTAGCCGATAATCATAGGTGATTATACCTTCAAAGTGAACTTCTGATAGATCATGGAAGTCCTAAGTCAATAAAGCAACGAGAAAATAGGCGAGAACAAACATACGAATCTGAAGAACCCTTGTAATTACTGTAAACAATGAACTTTTGAGCTTTTTTCTGCTAGTAATGGGAATGGACCTAGTAGTTTTCATCGGTTGAGTCATTATGTAATCTTCTCTTTTCTTTGGCGATAGCTGTAGACTTTACTGCAAGATTGTATACACCCCTACACCACTAATATATACTGAGTGCCAAACATATTGCCATTATTGCGTAGCCAACCAAAGAACCAAACAATTTAGCCTCTTATTCAATACTCCAGTTTAATACCTGCTGACTATGTCCAGATTATTTGAAACATACTCGTCTGATATTCAGATGACATTAGCTGAAGCTAAAAGAAATCTGGCTAACATATCGGCGTCCAATTCTGTTGACAGAACAAGGCAGATAAGGCTTGTAGAAGAAAACTTAGACGACTCTTATGACCTGTTAGAGAGACTCAATTTAGAGCTGCAAAACGTTTCTACAAGTGATCGTACTAAATATAATGTTACTCTGAGAGATTATCAGAATACATTGACACAGCTTAAAGAACAACTGATACAGCGAATCGATGAACAGGACAGAAATCATCTATTTCAAGGTTCTTCCTTTGGTAGTGATGCGGATGACAATCTTTCTTATACGCAAAGGCAGCAACTACTAAAATCGAATGCCTCATTAGAACGATCTTCTGATAGACTTCGTGAAACATCACGTATTGCTTTAGAAACTGAAGATATTGGTGCCGGGATCCTAAATGATTTGAGGAGCCAAAGGGAACAAATTGTTAATTCAAGAAATACCCTACTGCAAGCAGATGGATATGTGGATCGCTCTATTCAAACTCTTAGAACAATGACCAGAAGAATGGCCACCAACAAGATTATTAGCTACGCCATCATAGGAGTATTGATCATTCTGATTGCACTGGTTTTAGTCAGTAAGTTCTACTAGAAAACTAATTAATGTGACTCTCTAATTCATCCCCACTAAGATTATCATCATCTTTGAGCTCATAATTACTGATGGCGTCTCGAACTTGGTTAAAAAAATCAATTTCGTCACTTTCACTGCAACTACTCTTGCGTGAGAGCACTTCACTTCCACTAGCGCCACCAGCAGATACATACCCAGATTTGGAGCTAGCTAAGCTGGCAGTACGACTCAATCCAGGAAGATTTCTTCGATGAGCTTTAAGCTCTTCATCTGTCATATCTAGGACGTCAGTCGTCAGATTCAGCAGTGATTTACCCGACCTTCTTCTAGTGAGGTTTCCAGGGAAGGGAGTTGACATGTAGGGTGAGAAACTCTGGGATAAATCGTCTTGGTCGTCAGGATAAATGTCTTCATCGTTTGTACCGTGTTTTTGTAGAAAGTAAGACGGTCTTCTGTCATCTGTTTTGGGAGTTTTGGGTACCCGGCATGATATTCCAGTGTCATGAATCCACTTAGCTACAAGTGCCGTCCAACCTGTTTGATGTCCCGCTCCTAAACCTCTTCCGGTGTCTCCTTCAAAATACTCATAGAACAATACATAGTTTTTGAAATGCTTGTCCTCATTAAGCAGATCACAGTCTCCGTTTGAAGCTCTCTTTCCATTGACATCCCTAATGAACAAATGAATCAAGCGATGTTGAATCTCCTCTGCAACTTGAGCCAAATTCAAGTATTTTCCGGACCCTTTCGGGCATTCTACCTTCAAGGACGAGCCGTAGTATAGATAGAACTTTTGTAATGATTCAACGATAAGGAAATTAACAGGAAGCCAAATTGGACCTCTCCAATTGGAATTTCCACCAAACAGTCCACTATCCGACTCTCCTGGAAGATATTTTACTTCATAATTCTGGCCATGAACTTCCATCTCAAAGGGATGCTCTTCGTGGTACTTTGATAAAGATCTAATACCGTATTGGGACAAAAACTCATCCTCGTCTAGCATTTTTTCCAAAATTGAAACTAAACGTTCTTTACTGACAAGTGAGAGAAGTAACCGTTCGCCAACCCCTCGGGCACTCATGGATTCAATATTTCGCTCTGCAACATTACCTTTCATTTTGATAAACCAATCTAATCGTTTCGTGAATGAGGGAAACTTCTTAATTAACTCTGGCTCCAAAGTCAGACTAGCATACAATGGGATCAGGCCCACTAATGAACGAATAGGCAACTGCATTGATGTGGACTCTCCCCAACTTATGGCATCATAATAAAAGCCGTCGTCGTCATTCCATAACGATTTCTCCCCAGTGCCTCCGTTAACTGTCATCGCATCAGAAATTAGAATGAAATGTTCAAAAAACTTCGAAGCAATATCTTCATAGACAGGATTGTATTGTGCTAGTTCCAATGCAATATTCAACATTTGCAAAGAAAAAAAAGCCATCCAACCTGTACTATCAGCTTGTTCCAGTGTTCCACCAGTGGGTAGAGGCTCCGACCTGTTGAATATGCCAATGTTATCAAGTCCCAAGAAACCTCCCTCAAAAAGCCCCTTGCCCTCAGTATCCTTTCTATTGACCCACCAAGTGAAGTTTAGTAAAAGCTTCTGAAAAACACGTTCCAAAAATGGAATATCCTGACGCCCGTACATTTTTCTTTCAATTTTATAAGTTCTGAAGGTGGCCCATGCATGGACTGGAGGGTTGACGTCACTGAAATTCCATTCGTACGCGGGCATTTGTCCATTGGGATGCATATACCATTCCCGAGTCAAAATGTCTAATTGATTCTTCGCATAATCTGGATCTATCATGGCTATTGGTATGCAGTGGAAGGCAGTGTCCCACGTGCAGAAAAAAGGATACTCCCATTTGTCAGGGAGAGATAGTACATCATTTATATAAAGATGCTTCCAATCTTTGTTTCGTCCATTAGCTCTGTTAATAGTAGGCTTTATTTTTGAGTCAGGGTCTCCTCTGTACCAATAATCATGGATAAACTGATAGAACTGTTTGTTCCAAAGGAGACCGGCAAAAGCTTGCCGCTGGACACTTCTGAGCTCATCACTGATTGGCAAGGGAGAAATCCTCCAATAAAACTCGTCAGCCTCTAGTTGTCTACGAGCAAATACTTTATCGAAAGCCTCTTCATCAATTACAGGCTGGTCACTATCTGTTCTTGTGAATCTGTAACGGATAGTTACATAATCACCAGGGGGAACACCACCATTTTCATCAAAAGAAAACCAGGCACAGGCCTTCGTACCCTTTTGTTGTGGGTTAATTGCAGAGCTATCTTCATTGACAATGTACTCATGGAAAGCATCCTTGGTGTAGGGTGACGCATTTTTTTGATTCCATAGTTTTTGTTTATTACTTTCATTATTAGTGAAAAGAAGCTTAGGTTCAATGTCTGATGATTCTTCACTGAAGGCGGGCGAAGGAGCAAATACCAATCTATTTGAGCCATACTTCCAACTATCTAACCGAATAGAATAGTTGTTGTCTTGGTATTCCTTGCAAGCTATAGGTTTGTCGTGATCCTTTTCCTCATCTATACCCCAGGACCAGGTATTTCTAAAGGTTACCTGTGGAGCGACATGTAAAGGGGCAGGGGTGGGACCTCGGTTGTAAGCGGTAATTCTAAAGTAAAGTTCATTCTCATCTTCATCGTCCTTTGCCATTTCAAAGATCACATCAAAATATCTGTTATCCTTCAGTACTTCAGAGTCAGTAATCTCGTACTCTCTTTCTAATCTGGAACGTTTACGGTTCTCTGAAATCAATTCTTCGTAAGGAAATTTCGATTGTGGATATTTGTAAAGGTATTTCATATAAGAGTGAGAAGGTGTATTATCAAGATAATAATAAAGCTCCTTAACATCCTCTCCATGATTTGCAGCCTCTCCAGTGACCCCAAATAATCGCTCCTTCAAAATATCATCATTCTCATTCCACAGTGCCATTGAGAAACAAATTAGTTGATGATTGTCTGAGACTCCAGCTAGTCCATCCTCTCCCCAGCGATAAGTTCTCAAATGAGATTGCTCAAAAGGAAAAGCAGACCAAGCATCTCCATCATCGGAATAGTCTTCCCTTACTGTAGCCCACTGCCTTTCACCCAAATAAGGACCCCATCGTCTCCAGTATTTAGTCCTATTTCGATCTTGAGAAAGACGTTCCTCTTCTGTAAAACTGATTAGTAAAAGGTAAAATGAAAAACTATATACCACCATGACATACCTTTAGTTACCAACCGCATAGATTTAAACTCGAATTTGCTTCGAAGATGATTTTCACAACAGTTAAGAGAGAATTTTAAAGAGGAGCAGGTGGGTCTCTTATACCCTTATCAATGGAGCAGGCAAATCTTGATTGAGCAGTACACGATATCACTTATGCGCCCCTGTCAAGGTAGCTGACAAGCAATCACGTACTGAAGATGAGTTATAGGAGAAAAACTAAAAAAAATACCTAAACATATATTCTCTACATCTTCACTACCTGATAAGTAACCAAATAAGTTCAGCTGAGCAACTTTTATTCTTGCCTAAATAGACTTGGCTAAACCTACTGCATCTTTGCCTAGGTCATAAACTGAGTAATATTTTCTCAAGAACGAGTCACCAATGATTGCCAAAGGACCTATTGGTTCAGGAAAGTCCATGGGGGTGAAAGCACTAATACATGACCCAGAAACCTCCAAAGTATAGTCATATGGAGTAATGGTAAAGTTGTAACCGGCGAAGGTTAAAGTTAAGTCTGGCAAAGAGTCTCTAGTGTCACAGTCCACAGCGTATTGACCAGACCAACCCTTGGTAGCACCAATTTCTGCATTGAGAATTTCAGCTAGGCCACTGGGCAAAGCAATCAATGAGGTTCCAGTGTCGATGGCTGCACCAGTTTTTTGCAATTCAGCATATTCGGATCCCAAACCTACACCATCAAAAGAGACCTCCCAGTAAGCCTTTCTTCTGACAGGCAACCAGGTGATCTTTCCTTCATACTTAGATTTGTCCACACCACCAAATGTGGCCAAACCGCCATCGGATTCATCTTTGTCCGTATCCCCCAAGTAGAAGGCAAATTTTGGTTCGTCAAGGAGATCTAATTCCAAAGCCTTGTAAATTGGAGGAACAATCTTATTTACTGATATTGAATCATAAGCAAGCCCCAAAATTCCGTCAAATTTGCCAAAAGCGAAGGCCAACCCCGGCTCCGATGTGGCCTCAGCAAAATCAACTTTGGGAATGGTCAAATCCCCAATTTGCAACACATCCTGAGAAACATACCCTTCCATGGAACCGGATCCATACCTAATTTCAAAGCTACTACCATTCTTCTTATAAGTAGAAGACTCATCATGGTCATACTTAGCATGCAAGAAGCAAGCTAATGATCCACAATCTTTGCTAGGAACCCATAAATTGGAGGATCCTGTGTCAAGAATCACCTTGAACGATTGTGGAGGGGTACCTAATGATACCTCAGTAAAATACTGAGCGTTAAGATAGTTTGTAAGTGGAGCATCATGCGAAGCTTCAACGGCAAAACCATCTTGCTGAGACATAAAATTCGACTTGGACAAAGCATTTTGTTCGTTGAACAGAGAAACATATTTATGTTCCAGAGCAGAGACATACTGCCCAAAATTGGCCTCTTTTAAAGTTTCTGAGACTGGATGCTTGTGTATCTTAGCAGAATGAACTTTGGCTTCAGCACCAATACCTAGAGTAGAGAGCAAACCAATGGCAATTGACATCGTAGTACCGTCAAATATCATCTTTAAATTGATTATCAGTAATTGAGAAATGGAACTCTAGAATGTAAAATGGTTTAGATGTTCTCTAGTAAAGATGCTTGCTTCGACAGAGTTACAGATAAAGAAAGGTGGCTTGCTTTGTTCTAAATAGTTGCCACCTTATCGGTCAAGGTACTTACCATATAAGGCAGGTGCGATTAATCGCCCCAAACCACTATTCCTATTCCGGACGATTACCTAATCTCACCATTATGAATTCTGTCTACTATTATACATCTTTAAGGTCCATCAAGAGTTATCAGTAATACTGTTCAAATAAGCTCTTTTTACACGTTTATCAGGAGTTTCCAATGCAGGGGTGATATGCCGTTTCCTTGAGGCTCTTGTCAATAGTTCTCTTAACTTTTCATCAACCTCATCAATATCCAGAATGTCATCAGAATTGGCTTGGGTTCTTTCACCTCCCTGGAAAAGGCCTGTTCCATCATCAATATGAACCCTATAAACGAGTTGCTCTTTTTTCTGGGCATCTTTGAACAAGCATATCTCATCTCCATGAAATATTTGAGTTTTGCGATTCTTGCCTATTTTAATGTCATTGACAAAGCAAGAGTTTGTACTAAAATCTAGTAACCAAATATCTTCCAGCCCTAAAGCAGGTGACTCAAATATGGAAGGATTAGCAGTAGGATGCCTTTTTTTGGCAATCATGCAGTGTATTTTGGAAATTCTTTCTTCTTTGATCAACCAGTCACAAGATGAATCTCTACCAACAACAAATGGGGTTTTTCCTTGTGGTATGTGTACTGCACCGAACTTGGACACTGAATTTTCAACTAGATTCAACGTGATAAAGGTCCCCTGTGGTGATTCCAATTGCTTAGAGACCATTGTTACTTTGTTTAATTGCTTGTGAGTAAAAGATGCTGGCAGTGATACACTATTTTCTATAATGGAAGTAGAAATTTCATTCTTAACGTACGGGGAGCGAGAAAGATTAGATACGGAGAAACTCGCTTCTTTTGCTAGCTGCAGTTTCGAACCTTGGGCCTCATGAGGGTGTTCTCCTTCTTGATCTTCGCACTGCTCATCTACCTCATCTGCTTCTTCAATTCGCTCGTATGCATCACCATTCATGCCCGTGATGAATGAATGAGATTCCTGACTTTCAATTCTTCTTTGATGTGATTGACTTTGTGAAAGGCTGACTTGGCTTTCATCGGACAATTCAGATATCCATGAATGAGTTAAAGCTTGTTTGACACCTAACCGAATTGTTGGATCAACATTCAAGAGCCTATCAAGGAAATCTTTGGCCTTGTTTGAGATTCCGTTCTCCTTTAGCAATGAGTAGTGATAATTACCTTCTAGTATGTTTCTTGTCAACGAATCTTGTGTCGAACCGCTAAACGGTAAATGTGCTGTCAAGATAACATACACCAAGCAACCAATAGACCACATATCGACTTTTGAAGAATATGACTCTCTCGACTTTTTTATAATATTCTTTTTAGTCGCTTCATCTTTGCCGATAAACTGGTTGGTGATTCCATATCGTGCTGAAAGCACCTCCGGTGCCAAATATGCTAGGGTACCACAGAATGTTTTCATTGCCGAACCTTGATCTGCCACTTTCGCTAGCCCAAAGTCTGTAATCTTGACTTTTACTGGATCGTCTTGGACTATAAGAATATTGTCCGGTTTCAAATCACGATGAGAAATGCCGAGTGCATGAACGTAGTCAAGAGCTTCTAGAATTTGCCTCGTAATCTCCCTACCAGCGCTTTCACCCACAGATCCATATGCAGCGACAAAATCCATTAGGTCACCTCCCGCAATATATTCCATAACCAAATAAAAATTGTCAGAGTCTTCATAAAAAGACTTGAGTTGTACGACCCCCGGATGATGAAGCTTCTTCAAAATTTCTAGCTCTCTTTGAACTCCGTCTAGGCCATCAGTCATAGCTTTCTTCTTTGAAATTATCTTTACAGCATATGTATCACCTGTTGACCTTTCTATAGCCTTTTTTACTGTTGCAAATGCTCCAGAACCAACTACTTCATCTTTGATAAAAAAATCACGGTGTACGCCTTCCTGTTTCTTTTTTTGTCTAATGAGTCATGTAAGGCTAGGGAATAAACTTTAGGAAGAACTACAATGTATCTTATTACATCAGCAGGAACACCAATACCAACACTTATTTCATCGCCTTGCGTCAGGATGTTATTCGTCCCTTTCACCAACTTGCAGTTATTAACATACGTCCCATTTGTCGATACATCTTGAATCATTAGATGATCCAAAGCTAAGTCTTCTTTATTTCCATTGACCCATATTTTAAAATGAACATTACTTAATCTTGACGAAGAACTTGGTAGTTTAAAGTCACAAACTTTTGTGTTTCTCCCAAATATCCATTCATATACGCCTTGTGAGCTTTTAGACTTGGCCGACGTACAAAGGTCAAAATAGTTGCTTTCTCCGGAGGCAGTGGTACATATCAATCTGCAAATAATTTTTCTGTTCAACAATTCTTCAGGTATGTTATAGCTTGATTCAGGTGCTGAGGGTTGGGTTGCCTGCGTTTGTTGTTGAGTTTGCAGCATTGTTAGACTCCCCAAAATACAGTAACTTTGAACGCACAAACGTAAAACAATTTGGGCAGATATTTGGCTAGCTTGAACAGATTTCCAACACACTTGTCGCCGTTGCCACTTATTTGGTATGACTGGAAGTCGATGAATCAAGCTTTAACTTAGGAGTCTACGAAATATATATATCGCGTTTTTTCTACTAAACAGTGTAAACGCGGATCGTTTTCTGTGCGATGAAAAAAATAAAAATGCTAGTTTGTTTGCAGAAAAATAAAGTCCAGTTGCTGGTTTGAACTCTTAACCACCCAGTCCACAATGAGCTCCTTGAAAGAAAATAGGAAATTCACTGAGGAAAATGCTTCAAATAAGAGGCCTAAATTAGAACCTCAGACTTCCTTAAAAGAAAAGTACAGGCTCTCCGGAATCAAGGAACCAGATGTTGGAATTACTGAGTATATCACCAAAGATGATACAGGTTTCACAGGAATCTTGAAGCATAGATACACAGATTTTTTAGTTAATGAGATAGACACTGATGGGAATGTTATATATTTGGAGAATGTTGGTTTTGAGCCCAAGAAGCGACCTCCGAGAGAAGCTAACTCTTGCAAGAAGCAAGATGTGACGCCTTGCACTATCAAGTTATCTGAGGAACATAGAATAAAGCTTGAAAGTTATTTTGGCGAGGAAGATGTTAAAAAATTATTAGCTTTGTTAGTGACTGGCGATAATCTTGTCAGCCAGCGGACATTCGACGACAAAGAGCAAAGAACTAAGATCCATAAACTTTTAAGGGAAGCGTTTTATGGAAAGTTAGAAACAATAACATCAGAGAATAACCGGTTTAAAATTGCTTTGTTGACTAAGGGAAGTCGTCGGAGCAAGGCCGATTCTGTGATTGTGGAACATAGCTTAGGAAAGCCAACCGAATTTTTGCATGTTACGATGCTAAAGGAGAATAAGGAAACAATGGAAGTTGCGTCCACATTGAGTAGGCTCCTGAAAATTCCCGTGAAATGGATTTCCTACGCGGGGACCAAGGATAGAAGAGGAGTGACTGTTCAACGGTTGTCGCTAGAAAAAATGCGGGTTGAAAGGGTATCACACTTGAATAAAGTTCTCCGAGGAGTTAAATTAGGATCATTCGCTTACGCCACTCAGCCCTTAAAGTTGGGGCAGCTTAATGGCAATAGCTTCTTAATAACCATAAAGGATGTGAAATATAGTGGTGTTTTGGAGAAAATCTTGGAGAACAGATTACAGACTCTAGACAGCTCTGGCTTTGTCAATTATTTTGGCATGCAGCGATTTGGCACATTTTCTGTTCCAACTCACATAGTTGGGATTCAGTTGTTGCAAAGTAACTGGAAGGGAGCCGTTGAGTTACTTCTTTCAGAACAAGAGCTAGTTATGCAGGATTCAATAGAATCTAGAAAAATATGGAAACAAACACATGACGCTTCTCTTGCTTTGAAGACGATGCCCTCCAAATGTAATGCTGAATATGCGATATTAAAAAAACTTTCTAATGAGAGAAAGAAAGATGGCAATTATACGTCAGGGTCCTATTTCAATGCAATTATGCAGATTCCACGGAATCTCAGAATTATGTATGGACATGCTTATCAATCGTTTATCTGGAATAGTGTTGCAAGCAAAAGAATAGAGCTATTTGGGCTAAACGTTGTTGAAGGCGACCTTGTATTACTAACCCAAGATGAAACAGACGAAGATCTCAAGCACCAAGCAAATGATCAATTTTCGGATGAAAATGACGAGGGTGAAACCGAAGACATAAAAAAGTCTGAATATGTGCAAGCAAAAGTTGTAACCAAACAAGAGATTGAGTCAAAAAAATACTCAATTTTTGACGTTGTGTTACCGACTCCCGGATTCGACGTAATCTATCCTAGCAACGAAATACTTCGTCAGGTTTACATCGACCTCATGGCCAAAGATGGCCTTGATCCTTTTCTTATGTCTCGTCGTGTACGAGAGTTTTCCTATGCTGGCACTTACAGACGTCTATTAGGAACCGTCAATGGCTTGGAATATTATGTACGACATTATTCGGATAACAACGAATCATTGGTAAGAACTGACTTGGAGCTGTTAAAGCTTTCTGGTACACTTAACCAGGCTGAAGGAACTCATCCTTTACTGGAAGCTAAGAGGATTGTGGAAGATAAACCGGGCGATAAGATTGCTATTATAGTTAAGATGCAATTAGATGTTGCATCTTATGCAACAATGGCGTTACGAGAACTCATGAGGACAGAAACTTCTCGTAGGGGTGACACCCATGAAGAAGAGTAAACGTCGCAGAGTGCATCACATCGAAATTATTCAAATCTCTTTCTGTACTACAACCCCCTACTACTTAATGCATGTATTAAATGGCACATAACCTGTAGGGTTCAGTTTCGGCCACCTTAACTTTACCTTTCTGATACACTCTTATCTTTTTCTCACTTATACTGTGATCTTGCCGAGTTAGTTGCTTTCTCTTTGCTGTATATCTACATGTTTAAACCGACCTATTTTGCACATTTTCAAGGGTCAAATTCATTATGTGGACCGGAAGTAGGTAAAATTACGGAATCATTGGAGACGCCAGGTAAAGTGATATCAATAAACCGAAGAGTTAGCTCCATGAATACTGCGTTTCATGGCCACAAGACCGATAAGAGCTTTAAAAAACTGGCTCGGACTTTCTCATTGTGGAATGATCAAGATTCTGAGAGCTGCGAACAAGACAGCTCAATACGCAAAAATAAAATCAGATCAAAACTACTTAATTCTGCAAACAGAATGTCGGGTAGGTTCACCAATTCTTTAAAACTCCATGATAGGAAGTCACCTTTGCCAGGAGACCTGCAACTTTCTATGCTGAGGGATAGACCATTCTCCAAGTCTGGATACCTGACCGCGAATCATTATGTTTCCAACCAACCATCTATGCAGGATGATTCACTGACAAGCGAAAATAGAACAATATCAAGTGTGGGGAACAGAGTCATACGCCTTAGCGAACTTCCGCCTATGGCTTCCTTGAACAGTATTCTCACTCAAGCGATGGGAGGGCCGTTGGAGAGGGTATACTTAACCCATCCTTCGATCCCCCATCCGATTACAGAAGAGGATGTGACAAATTCTAATATATCATGGAATCATTTGACTGTTCAACTGTTTTTCGCTTCCCCTGAGAACGCTCATAAGTTTCTGAACTATGGATGCACTGGAATGTTCACCATAAATGGAGTTCATCCTCAGCTACAATGGGCAAGTAGAGTACTACAGGAAACCACGTTGCTTCCCATAATCAAAGACCATATCGCATCCAACTCTGCTAGAAGAATTTTAATCTTCAAGAACAAAACTGTCCAGACCAAAAATAAAAGTTCATCCCTCATCAAAGGGTACCCTTCACCGACTATCAACTATTCTTTCGACTTCGATATCAGGAAGATTAAGGAAAATTTGTCAAAATATGGTAACATTATTGGCATTGATCCTGTTATTTCGCAAAAATTGTGCTTCTGCGTTCATTTCTACGATATCCGCAGTGCCATCATTGTGAAACATGAAATCGATAGGGCTGATAGTGAACTAAGCGTCGAATATGAGGACTGGAATGTATGGTATGCAAAAGACCCTACTGACACGCCATATCCAGAACTTTAAGAACCACCACCTATGATCTTTGCCTCAAATGACAGGCAATTGTTTATGATACATTTGCTTATTTGACGTATGAATAAATTTAGGTCTATTGTACATGTACTTGAAAGGGTGATTGCATGTTCCTCTTTTACATTTGTTGATGTTGGAAGGGTTAACCTTATAAAAACCTGGACTCTTTGTGCCGCTCTAACTGACTCTAGTGCTTTTGTTATAGTGAATCTTCTCACCTAAAACATTCCATTTACCTGTAATCAGTTCCCTGAATCAGTGTTATTAACAGCCCCCCGCCCACGTAAAGATTGAATATGACTACAAGCGGAGTAAAGCCTTCCTAAGCGCATATATTTAAATAGCCCAGATCAATGCGTGACAGGATAACATGGACCCGATCGTTAAGCACGAGCTTGGGTCTCTAAGGATCTCTACTACTCGACAACCGACATCCTCAAAATGTTCTTTTGATTCGCAATTTCTTAGATCGGCAATACTGTTTGACATACGTCACATTATCAATTGGACACGTATGCAATTTTGAAGTTAGCTTTTTTAAGAGGTACGAACTCTGAAAACTGAAGAAGAAAAAAGGTAGCTGCACAGTTTCCAAGTGCGGAATTATAATTGCTTCGTATTTTTTCTTCCCGCGTTAATCTTTTTTATGAAGAAACACCTCATTGCTTATGTAAGAAAACGGGTGACTATATTGTAGAGGCCGTAATCCCGGGTACAAAAATTGAAAGTGCTTTCTTCTTTAAGAAACAACAAGTTATATCAAAACAGATTTCAAGTCGCTAGCGCCTCTTCACCTAAAAAAATAAGAGATATTTAATTTGTTATATTAAACTTCTGCAGGGCTAAGTTGATGAGCAAAAGTCGTTACATTTAAACATCAAACATCATAATGCCATCTAAGTTTTTATCATTCAAGAAGCACCACTACAATCACCATGATTCGGAAGGAGATCCGGAAAAATTGACAACACCCCCATTGGGGAAGCCATCAAACTTGGTATCTCGTAAGTCTTTCTTAGGAATTCCATTAGGCAAAACTCATTCATCAGAGTCATTCCATTCCGAATTTGAAGACCATTCTTCCAATCATCAAAGACCAAATTCAACTTACAATAATGACAATGAACAATCGAAATCGTCAATGGTAGAATTAAAGCGATTCTTTCGACCAACTAAGAAGCTTCAACATGCCTCAAGCTCTTCTACTACTCCCTCTAGGCCCATAACTCCATCAATTGAGAATTCCGGTGCAAAGGCTACTTTTACGCATGATTCAGACAATAATATGGTCCTTAATACTTCCAGAAAGTTTTTAGATGATCTTGAGGGATCATTAGTGAAAAAATATGGAAAGCTAGGTAAGACTCTAGGTTCTGGAGCTGGCGGTTCCGTACGTTTGCTGACAAGAGAGTCCGACGGTGTAACTTTCGCTGTAAAAGAGTTCAGACCTAGGCGACCGAACGAAAACTCCAAAGAGTATGCAAAGAAGTGCACTGCTGAGTTTTTCATTGGGTCAACTTTAAAGCATCCCAATGTGATTCAAATTTTTGATATCATTTCCGAACACAGCCACTATTACCAGGTTATGGAATATGCTCCGATTGACTTTTTTGCTGTCGTTATGTCTGGAAAAATGTCACGCTCCGAAATCAATTGTTGTTTGAAACAGATTACTTTGGGAGTCGCTTACATGCATTCTGTCGGCTTAGCACATAGGGATTTGAAATTAGACAATTGTGTGGTAACATCTGATGGCATCATAAAGTTAATCGATTTTGGATCCGCAGTCATATTTAAATACCCCTTCGAAGAGAAGCCAGTAGCGGCTCATGGAATCGTAGGATCTGACCCATATCTGGCCCCAGAAGTTCTAACCAGTACAAAATCTTATGATCCACAAGCTGTTGACGTGTGGTCTATAGCTATTATATATTGCTGCATGACGTTGAGGCGTTTTCCTTGGAAGGCTCCAAAACTAACTGACAACAGTTTCAAGCTTTACGCTATGAATGACGACGAGCCTCATGATTATGTTCAGAGTGCTTTGCACCACAAACATCTATTGCAAAAGAGGAAGCAAAAAGCTTTGGAATTACAATTGAACACAGAGTCAAATACAACCACTACTGATAAAGAGCTGGTACCATCGATAAAACATCCCAACGAAATGGCACAGCATGAGGTCAGCAAAAGTGTAGAGGGAGTCGAAGAAATAGGGCCAGCTGAACTTAGGACCAGGGAAACATTAAAGATCATCCGAGATAAGGAGAATACTGGAGCCCTGACAAAGCAGTTTGAAGATATACACATAGAAAACAACGTTCGACCCAATAGTCCTGAGGCATCTTTACCTAGACAACAAGATTCGAAACCTGAACGTCGACATGCCGGCCATACCAAGATTCATAAGCAAATACATGGTCGCTACCGACTTATGAGGCTATTACCTCATTCTGCTAGACCTATTATGTCTAGATTGTTAGAGATTGATGTTGAGAAAAGGGCAACTATAAAGGATCTTTTAGAAGATGGATGGTTCTCTGAGATTAAGTACTGTACCCAAGATGAAAGAGGAAACGTGATCTCCGCAGAGAATCATCAACATACTATTGTGCTTGGAGATGTTGATACAGCAGTGCCATCTGCATGAATAAATTGTATAGCATCTTGCTATATTTTCGTAGAACTTCTACACATGTCGATATAGAAGAGAGTTTAGAATATGTGCAGAGTTTAAATGAGTGAAGTGCTAGTAAAGTTCTACTTTTTGCCCTATCAAAAATTTTAAGATTCGCGTTGTTTTCTAAGTTTTGGTATTTTCTTCGATTCTGATATAGACTAGTTGCATGAGTGATATACTGACAAAAAAGCAAGATATCGAATTACGAAGAGCAGTCATCCAATATTTGCGTTACTTTGTTCCTGAGTTTGCTCAGGATACGGCGGTCAACACTATTTCAAGATTATTGTTAGATGCAGACCTTAATAAGTTTGATAACGAGATCCAAAGGATGATCCCTAAACAATATCTTGAAAAGAAATGGACTGCAGTTTTGCGACTTCATAGAAAGGTAGAGGAATTAGAAAGAACAATAGGTTATCAGTCAAATAAAGTTGAAATCGAACTTCAGTCGCAACCCCATTCCGATATTACATCCAATTCATTAGATAGAATAAATTGGGTACCAGGTATAGAGCCCTTCCAAAAGCTAAACATGCACAATGGCCATCCTGTAACCGCAATTGATATACACCCTTTTCAGCCAATAATGGCCACAGCTTCTCAAGATGGAACAATAGTAATATGGAACCTACTGAATCTGACAGAGCCTCAGCAGATTATTAGGAACGCTCACACAAGATCAATAAACACAATTAAATTTATGAACCAAGAAGTTATGGATGGCCATAGCACCAAGAAAAATAGACTTCTCTTGGCTACTGGATCTTCAGATCTTCTGATTAAAATTTGGGATATTGAAGATTCTGCCAATTTGAAAGCTTTGAGAACACTGACAGGCCATGAAAATATAATCTCATGTCTTTGTTTTCATCCAACAGAGCCATCTAAACTTGTCAGCTGTTCAAAAGACAAAACGACAAAGGTTTGGGACACGAGAACGGGTTCCATTGTTCTATCATTTGTAGGCCATTCTAACTGGGTTCGATCTGTTGACATCAATAGAACAGGAGAGTTTACCCTAACAAGCTCTAATGACCATAGTATCAGACTTTCCAGTTTGTTAACAGGCACTGGAATTGGACTAATGATAGGCCATGAGCAAGTAGTAGAAAAAGTAAAATTTCTACCAATGGCCTGCAATAAGTATTTGGATCATATTGCGGGGGTAAAATTTCAAAACGAATTGAAAATCAATGACGATAATTATAACAAAGTGGACTACAAGTATTGTATTTCTGGAGGAAGAGATAACTCTGTTTGTATTTGGCTTTTACCGTTACCCTTAATAAGATCTGATGGAACTATGCATCCCTCTACCAACCCAGAAGGAAAGCTGATTTTGAAGTTGACAGAGCACAAATCCTGGGTCAAAGATATAGCTATACATCCAAATAGCAGGTTTATTATTTCTGTGGGTGATGATCGAAAAATCAATATTTGGGATCTCGGTTTATTGCTGGAGTCCAACTTGTTGCAGCCCTTTCGATCAATATCAACTCAAGGGTTCCCAAGCACTCTTTGTATGGCAAAGCCAGTAATCAAAGATCAGGAATCCGACGACTTAATTTTATTGAACGAAGCTATGCGATGTTACTTGGCCGTGGGCCATTCAGACGGTACAGTGACTCTATGGAAAAAAAATATTCAAAAAGAGTACATTCTATAGAAATTTAAAGAATTGACCAGGCAATTGAGTAATCGCCCGCTTCTGAGAGATTATTCTTCATCATCTAGCAGCACGATTTTGAAAGCAAATGGCCGATAAGGCGCTCCCTCACCTTCGAAAAATTTGGACATGCTTTCAACCCAGTGTAGTCTCAGAGAATGAAGCATCGCTGAGGTACCTTCCATAACAACTAAGATACATACAGTAAGAACAAACCACATTCCAAACATGACGAAAGTAAATATGATTCCCAGCAAACCAGTCATTCCAAATGCGGAGCCTATTGTCATGGACCATAAAACCGAGGAAAGCTGAGCATGAGCTAAGGACAGAGCCCATAGTCGCAAATAAGAAGCGGTATGGGAAACACAATTTAGACAGAACTCGATAGTGTGAATCACTTGGTGAATCATTATGTCACCAAATTCATGTTCTTCATGTTCCTCGTCGTCTTGAATATTTAGTGAGGACAAAAAGTTGTTCGCTTCTTCGTCAGATGGTTCGTCACTTGAAGGAAGATGTTCATACTTTTGTTTGTGAGTGAACTTGAAATGCAAAGGTTTAAACAGCAATAGCCATGGGACACAGACTAAAGCCACCAAAAGTAGAATCACTTGAACACTAGCCTGGTTTGGATACAATTCCTCGGTAACATTTCCAGGGCTTAAAAACATTGAGATGAGCATGTTCAACAATGAAGGTGCAGGCTTTTCGATAGCAATCCAGTCCACAGTCCATTTATAGACAATACAAATGGAAAGGTAACCAAATATTCCTTGCATGAATAGTAATCCGGGAATGAAATTACCAATTATATCGACAACAGATTGAAAGTGAAGATAGTTCACCAATGAGAAAATGTAAGAATATGTCATGTGGATGAATCCCATAAGAATTGACAATTTCATTTTGTAAGAGTTAGAGAACAACAGCGCATTCTCAGTCCCGTGCCAGGCCGGATCCAATCCAATAGGGTACACACCAGTTTGGCGTCCTTCAATCGAATCGCCTTCATTCCAACGTGACGGCCAACTCCAGCCGCTCTTGAACCAGGTCATCGATATGGAGAAGATATCATTGTACAGAAAACCAGTGTACATAGAGAAAAGCCCCATCAACAACAGAATATATCGTCCAACGTAGGCCATATCGAATATTTCATCTCTTTTGATTCGGGCAATTTTTTTTTTCATTCAATACCAACGTTGCCGCGGCAAGGAACATAAGAAACCCATGACCCAAGTCTCCAAACATGATAGCAAACATAAATGGAAATGTGGCAGATGTTGGCAGGGCTGCATTAATCTCTCTATAACTTGCAACACCGTAAGCATCACACATAGATTGGAAAGCAGCAGTAAACTTATTGGTTTTGTGATAAGTTGGCGGGATCTTGGTGGTGCTTAAGGTGTTAACAATAATTGGAATGGAATACTGCACAGGGTCGTCTGCAGGCGACGAATTCGAAATTCGTTCCAGGCTGTCTTGAACTTTTTCCAAATCGAAAGTCGGAACCCAGCCTTCGGCAATTAGACATTTCCTTTGTAAATCATTGTGACAAGTGTTCATTACGTGGTAAACTGATTTTTCGATCCTAATGGCATTGGACCATCCGTGTAATTCTCGGGAAATAATAGTCAGCTCTGCGAATAAAGCTCTTTCAATCGTGCTCAGAACTGTGGCAATGTCTGCGAGTCTTTCGTGGACCTTGCCATACTGTTTTGTCCTTTGTGCTCTCTCTTGCTCTACAAAATACAAGTCTGCATCAAGTGACTCTGCTATCTTTCTAATTCTTGAAAGAATAACTTCACCATGAGCATAGATTATGAAAGCATTCTTGTCAACAAATTTCTTGCTATTTGTATCGTAGATAGGTTCTTCAATCTCTTCAAAATTCATATACAAGTTACCCCGTAGGGACCTCCAAAGTATCTGTTGCAGAACAGAATACTTTTCTCTATTGATAACACCAGTGACGTAACTGACATCGGCAAGACCTCCATTTTCCAGAAAACTGTCCGGTTGAAGTTCTCCAAACGAATCCTGGGTACCAGAGACAAGAAAAAACCCATCGCTGGCCTTTAGAACATGTTGCATTTGTTGGAGCTCCATTTTTTTCTTCTGTAAATCTTGCTGAGACTCTACCAGTTGGGACAGTCTTTCTTCCAAAAACTGGGCCCCTTCAGTTAAATCATCAATACGATCTTTAGATAAAATGGTTGTGTAATTGAAGGATTCGTCTGAATATGGGTCAGCCTTTGATTCTATGAGGTTTTCGTTTAACAGTGATTGGAAAAACCTATGCTGCCTTTCGACGTTATCAAGTTTCTTGATCTCGTCAATGAAGAAACGCTGGAACGCATTTACACTCTTATTTAGGTCCCTGAATTGGACGACCCCAAGATTACCTAGTGTGAAAATAGCCTCTCGACTTATATCGGTCGGAATGTACAGTTGAATGAGGGACATCTCAGCCGATCGAAAAATAGCTTCCTGTTCAGCCATTGTTGTCACCAAAAGCAAATGTAATAAAATATCAAAAAAGGGTAAAGGCTATATTTGCGATCCAACAACCTAAAACACTATGCTGGAATGGGTTAGATTCTTTAGCTGTTCGAACTACTAAAGTGAATGATTGATGTTCAGTTTACTTCCTAGCTCTGGCTGCAAAATGGATAAATGTGTCGGTACACTACCATCACGGATGGCTACCACTGAACTATAAAATACAGAAGGAGAAGTTACTTTTTCCAAAGTCTATACGTTTATATATTGACTATGTTTTGTGCTGTATAAATAATGGTCACCTCTTAAGCTTATCAGCCTCTTCCTCTTCATCTTCCAATTGGAATAATTCCTCGGAAACTGCAGCTTGAGACGGACCTTCGTTAGATGAAAAATTGGAAGCAACAACCGTAGAATTATCAGATTTAGGCCCTTTATGTAGTTCCTGATCAGCATCAAACTCAATGCTATCATTGTCTAACGTATCATATGATGGTGGCTCAACGTCAGGTTTATTCCTGTCTGCAAATGGATTGTCTAAGTCATCAATTTCAAATTCTTCACCAGTACCAAAAGTTGTGCCATTATTTGGGACGTCTGGACTATTTTCCTCATCAAGAACTTCATTCGGCAACTGAGAAGATACAGCTAACATGTATGAAGTGTCAGTAGGTCTCCAGATGAACGCTATGGCAAGGAAAATGACGAAATACAAAACTGAAGGCCAAAAGTCTGTAATCACTTTATCATACTTCCAAATCCTTTCAATCGATTCTATCACTGAATCTCCAAATACAAAGACTGTGGAAAACACTAAGGCCAATAGAAGCAGTACAGACGATAAGAGCATAACTCGAAATAATCGTTTATACATGTTCAACTTCACGATTTGTCTGTTGTCCGCCAAATACTTCACCGTTTTAGATAACGAGGATAATATCAAAAAATAAAATGCGGCTAAAGTACAAATTATTGGAATTGTCAACAGCAAGATCCAGATGGCACCAGAATCTCCTTTGTAAGCAGTTGTTGCGGAATTTGGCTGAGATTGTGACCTGAAGTACGAAAAAGTGATGAACATGGAGCTAAAAACAAAATTCACACCGGTAAGGATTTTGCATTTCAACATCAAGCTCTTATTCAATTTGGGATATACAACTCCGTACCCTAGGGAGATGATCAACAACAAAAACAGAGAAAAGGACAGCTTAAAAGCATTCAACAATGAAACTATAGTAATGTAAAACTTGATTCCTCCAGGCAAAGGATATTTCTTATTGTTGTTCCGAATTTCATATAACGACCAGATGAGAATTGTTTCCACTGTTAGGAAGGCAAAAAAACCTGCTAGATACTTCTGTAGCAACAGCAACTCGGCTCGGTGTTTGTAAACATGGAACAGATAGACGCTAAAAAAGACAGCATAAACCACGGCGAGCAGGCCATATAGTGGAAGTTTTGGAATTTCAGATGCTGCCAAAGAACCAAAAGAGTTTTGGAAGTTGACCTTGATCTTATAAGAGTTGAACATGCTACCACCTGTTGAAGCTTGTGCTGGAGAATAAGTTGCCACGCAGTAGTATCCGGTGTTGACAATATTATACGCTACATCATTATCTCCCAGATCAGTCAATTTAATTATCAAAATTTTGGATTTAGAATTATCCGAGTCATCACCGGTCAAGAAGTTGTTCAATTCGTCCTCGGTGCAAGCTCCGATATTGACCATTTCTTGATCGCAAACGTATCGAATACGCCCGGTATTATCAATCTTTCCTAGCAATGGAAGATCTCTGTACTCAAATATCAAAACACTTACATCAGCTGCAGTAGTTGCACTGTGTTCTCCATTGTATTTGAACTGTTCCAGATCGAGTTTGATGTAAGGGTCGATCTTCCCAGACCAGTCCCTTTTGTTATACATTCCACTGCAATATTGCGAATTCGTCTGGGTAATAAATGCCTTTTGGCAAAACACTACGTTTATAAAAAAGAGGCTCTGAACTATAATTTTGATGTTCATGATAATGTGTTGATTGAGGCAGCAGCGTAAGTGGAGTATCCAGATGATGTATCTAGGGAGATTATTTCCCTTCTATTCGAGGGCATCAGGAGCGCCGCCATTCCAGGCTTTGTTTCCCCAAAAATAACAACTCAGTTTGCCCGAGGGCCACGAGCAAACTGGAGTTCCAAAAAATTTTGCTCCAAACTCTTTATTTAGCAGTCTCTGCATCCTGATTGTAATGAATTCCGATCACTGAGAATACAACAATTCCAATTCAGTCTGTTCGTTGATTTCACGTACTGCTACTTACTTTTCTACCACTTGCGCGACCAAGTAAACTTTTCACAAGATCCTTTCTACTACGGATTCCTGTGAGATTCAACCAAATATGTTTTCCAAAGTTAGAACTTCCCCTATACTAGAGCCATATGGTTTGAATATAAAAGTAAGATTTTTGTCATCTTTATCAGACTATAATACGAAAAAGATGATGAGAAAATATAAAGTCGACTCTATTGTTCACGGGTTCAAGGTGAGTCGAGTTTTACCCGTGCCAGAACTAGCATTGACAGCGGTTGAATTAGTCCATCAAAGGACCGGTTGTAAGCATCTTCATATTGACAAGGAAGACAGAAACAATACATTTAGTATCATTTTTAAGACCAACCCTCCAGATCATACTGGTGTTCCCCATATATTAGAACATACAACTCTATGTGGGTCCGTAAACTATCCTGTTAGAGATCCCTTTTTTAAAATGTTAAATAGGAGTCTTTCCAATTTTATGAATGCAATGACAGCCCACGATCATACTTTGTATCCGTTTTGTACAACCAACAAAGCAGATTTTGAAAACTTGATGGATGTGTACTTAGATAGTACTTTAAAGCCTCTTCTACTCGAGGAAGACTTTCTTCAAGAAGGCTGGAGACTTGAAAATGAGACAACAGAAGATCAGAGCAGCCCTTTGATATTCAAAGGTGTCGTTTACAACGAGATGAAAGGTCAAATGAGTGACTCTTCGTACTTTTTCTGGATCAACTTTCAAAATGCCATTTACCCATCGTTGCAAAATTCAGGAGGAGATCCGAAATTTATTACAGATTTAAAGTATCCGGATCTTGTAGAGTTTCATAGCAAAAATTACCATCCGTCTAACGCCAAAATTTATACCTATGGCAATTTCCCATTGACAGATCATTTGGCCAAGATAGACGCGGCATTCACTGGATTCGGAAGACGAGGTCACAAAAGTGATGTGAAGGTACCCATTGATTTAAATACTGTCAAGGAAATCGTTACGGAAGGACCAATTGATACTATGGTGGATGTCAATAAACAATTCAAAACTTCCTTGTCATGGTATGTCGGGAGACCCTCTGACATATACGAAACCTTTTTATTGAGAATACTCTCTAGCCTTATCATTGATGGCCATTCATCTATTTTGCATCAGAAGCTAATTGAAACAGGTTTGGCTTCTGATTTTTCTATCAACACAGGTTTGGAAAGCATGTCCAGTCAGAATATTTTCACACTAGGGTTATCGGGCATTGCTGAAGAAACTTCAATTAAGCTGCAATCATTACTCTTCGATATATTGCAGGAAATCAAGGAGAAAGGAATCTCAGATAAACGCATTAAGGCTATTATACACCAGCTAGAGTTAACTAAAAAGGTTCACACCCCAGACTTTGGTATGAATGTGCTTCATTCATTGATTCCTGGATGGGTAAACAATGTTGATCCTTTTGAACAACTTGAATGGAATAAATTAATACTGAATTTCAACAACGATTACGAAATGAAGGGCAAGAAACTATTTACTGATCTACTGGACAAGTATCTGATTGGTAAGCCCTATCTAAAATTCACAATGAAGCCGTTTAAACAATTATCTTATGATATTGAGAAGGAAGAGAGTGAACGATTACAGGCACATGTGGATAAACTGGATGACGAAGATAAGAGTCTCATTTTTCAGAGAGGGATGAACCTTTTAAAGATACAAAATGCCGAAGAAGACGTTTCTTGTTTACCAACTTTAACAACTGAAGACATTCCAAGGTATGGTCAAACTCAAGAAATTTTTCAGACTTCGTATAATGGTAGTCAGCTTTTCAAGAGAGTGAGCAACAAAACAAACGGATTAACATATTTTAGACTGCAAAAACAACTGAACGTCAATATATCACGGGAGCTGCTGAAATTCTTACCACTTTTTAGTGATTGCTTCACATATTTGGGTACCAAATCTCAAGAAATGCATGAAATTGAAGAAGAAATAAAACTATACACAGGGGGTCTTACGTCTGGCATCTCTATAAATGCATCGCCATACGATCTAGAAGAACCTGTCTTAAATTTTGGAATCAGTGGGATGTCAATGGACCAAAACTTTCACAAGGTAATCCAAGTATGGAAGAAGTTGCTTTTAGATACAAATTTCCGCAATGAACGAAAATTGTCCTCGTTGATTCGGAACTTAGCATCTGATAACATGAGCTTATTGGTGAGTAATGGACATTTATACGCCCGCAGTGTGAGTAGCAGTAAAATATCACCCGTTAAGCAAATAGATGAACTTCTAAATGGAGTAGAACAAATCCGGTTTTTGAACCAACTTAATGAATGGGACACGCAGGGAGTCTTGAAAGATAAGGTCATTCCTCAACTAGAAAGATTGCAGCGAGTTGTTGTTAATGGATTCAATATGGATCAGTTTAAAGTATCTCTTCTCTCTAGCAAGGAGGGTATTACTAATGCAGAATCTCAGATCAAGCAGTTACTCGACATGCTAAACTCTTCAAATTCTACCAATGAAGAATTTGAAGTGAGACATTCAAATCAGAAGCTTGTTCCAGCACTTAAAACATATATTTCGGTTCCATCTCAGGTTGCTTTCTCCTCGCTCTCTCTAACTGGTGTTCCTTACGTTAACGAAGATGGTGCTGCGTTGCAAATATTATCTCAACTCTTCACTTTTAAACATTTGCACAAAGAAATTAGGGAAAAGGAGGTGCTTATGGAGGCGGATCAGGATATGATGGTCTGAACGGAGTATTCCATTATTACTCGTACAGGGATCCAAATCCAGTGGAATCGTTAGCAACCTTTGAAGGTTCACCACACTGGCTACTTGAGAATATCGTTAGTGACCATATTACAGAACAGGATCTGGATCAGGCTAAATTGACTATCTTCCAGCGTGTTGATGCTCCTCAGTCTTTGAAAGATGAAGGCCAACTTTGTTTCAGCTACGGTATTGATGAAGATATGAAGCAAGTTAAAAGACAACAATTACTAGACGTGGAATTGAGCGATATTCAAAGAGTAGCCGAGAAATACCTTGTGAATAGCGCACAAGGCCTAACTGTTATAGGAGGAGATGGCCATATAAACGAAAATGAAGGATGGGAAACTATTAGTATGTAAATAGCATCAAGCAAAAGTCTACACTCTCAATCAAGGATAGGGCATCGTAGCTCAAAATAGTAATGTTAGGATGCGTATTATAAAAAGGGATATAAATAATTGTTGTGGAAGCAAACCAACTTCTAATCAAATGACAGATAAAACTGAAGAACAAGGTTCAAAGCTCCCAAATGATCAGGATGATACCACAGTCATGCTAGGAGATAAGAAGGTTTCTTTGTCAAAGATTAATCGCCCTCACCATGCCATTCCCAGGCCAATCCGTCCTGGAGTGTTAGTTGGTGGACAGCATAGGCCTACTATTGAGGATATACTTATGAAAAAGAATGAGGAGGAGTCACAAGTGGTAACTGAAACCCGTGGTACGAATGATCAAGATGGGGGGAAACAAAAAAGAACAAATTAACATGTTTAATCACTAACATAATTTACAAACAGTAAAGCAAATTGAAAGAGGACCGGAACCAACAAGTTAACTTTGCAATGAAATCAATCTCTAGTGGGCAGATATATTTATAATTGATGAACTATTAATGATTTTAAATGTAGATTGCACCATAACAATAAGCAAACCATTTTCATGGTTTCTTGGACTCATCTGCTGAGTGCACCGCGCGTTTTTGCATTTTGAACTCATTCTAGAAACCTGTATGCACAAACATTTCCGTCGACAATGTCCATTCTCCCTAAAAGGTGGGTAAGACAGCTTATATATATCTTGCTTCTTCTGCCTACTGTTTTAGTGGGGATAGATGTGTTGTTCTTAAGGCTTTTTCCCAATAGTGTACACTTTGTTCTTCCAGTTAATAGGCACAAAGCTGTCATAACTCAATTGGCGTTCAGGGAGTGTTATTCCAGTGTTTTTTGTCAACCAAAACCTGGATTCATGAGACTGGAAAAGGATTTGTTTCTGAACAAAAATTGGATAGGGCAGATATTTGTGGAATACCAGCAAAGCTCGTGGAATGACCTTACTGGTGATCAACTTGTTGTACTGGACTTGGCTGTCTCCAATATAGAAGAGGATTCTAAAGTCGCTGGTAATGGAATGAATTTGTATCCAATTCGAATACTGAATGATCTCCAAGGTATTAGTGGACGAAAATTTATATCCAAAATTGTAGGAGACGATGGAAAGGAAGAAGAAGTAGTATATAAAATACCCAGTGCTAAGCAAATAAAAGAAAAAGGATGGGAAAAGCTTGATTATGGGTTATGGGTAAAGTATGGGCCTTTTGATGAATTTCAGGCATTAACAGACATTGATGTCCTTTATGGATTTGAAGCCAAGGAAGTTAGACACAAGTGGATTAAATTACCAAATCCTCTCTTACTGAACCGCGTCCCTGTCTTTTTGTCATTTCGCAGGAAAGGTGAGAAACAATCAAGCAAACCAAAGCTGAAGATAAATTCTCAGGGTAAATTCAAGATTCTTCAAGTTGCTGACTTACATTTTAGTACATTAAATGGAACATGCCAAGATCCAGAACCACCGTTAAAGCCAAACGAATCTTGCTTTGCAGATGCGAGGACACTTAGATTTTTGAATAAGGTTCTAGACATTGAGAATCCAGATCTAGTAGTATTAACTGGTGACCAAATTTACGGAGATAGAGCTCCTGACTCCCAAACCGCCATGTTTAAGGCCTTAGAGCCGTTTATTTCAAGGAAAATACCATACGCGCTCATTTTGGGAAATCATGACGATGAAGGATCTTTGAGCCGTGACCAACTAATGGAAATTGTTGAGCAGTTGCCTTATTCACTATCAGAGAAAGGTCCAGCGGAAATCGATGGAGTTGGGAATTTCTACGTTCCTGTTTATGGATCGAGGTCGTCGAACGTGGCAATGTCACTTTATTTTCTGGATACTCATAAATACTCAAAACAAAAAAAAGTTTACCCTGGATACGACTGGATCAAAGAGAATCAACTAGAATGGCTTAGCAAGGCGCACATTCCTTACTTGGAAGATATTGAAAATTACTCTCATATCCACTTGTCCATGGGTTTCTTTCACATTCCACTTCCAGAATACAGAGATTTCCATGAAAAGCATGTGGGATCTTACAAAGAGGGGGTGATGGCGCCCACTTTCAACTCGCATGCCCGAAACGTTTTTGGTAAATTAGGAGTGGGAGTCATCAGTGTAGGACACGATCATTGCAATGACTACTGCCTGTTCGATGAAGAAAATGAAGAAGGTGATAAAACGGGAAATATGTGGCTATGCTATGGTGGAGCGGCCGGTGAGGGAGGATATGGTGGTTACGGAGGAACAACCAGAAGATTAAGACTTTTCTCAGTAGATTCCCAATCAAACGACATTTCTACGTGGAAAAGATTAGAATCTTCACCTGATGATATTTTTGATAAGCAAATACTAGTGAAAAACGGGGTTACAGTTTGGGAATGATGGGACGGAAGTGATTTCGTCGGTCCCGATCTATCACGATTGCAACAAACATCGCGAATATCTTGTATGTAGATAAACTTGTACGTTTATTGTCAGACTCTATGTATCATGCCTCTTGAGTACGACCTCTTGGCCGATAACACTATTAACAAGTCATGTCTAGAGTACCTTTTGATAGAAACAGCCTCAATAAGCCATGAGGCTACTGTACAAGTTTGCGACAATGAAAATGTAAGAGACCACGAGCAGGCGACAGCATCAGCGGAAGGAAACTTAACAGAGGAGATTGGATATAATATCGGATTGAAACTAGTCGATTATTTGTTATATCTTCAAAAGGGAAAAAACGGGACAGGGACCCCAAAATTCGACCAAGTTGTTAACATAATGAAATTTGTTTGTAAGAATGTTTGGGAATCTCTATTTGGAAGGCAGATTGATAATTTGAGAACCAATCATAGAGGCACATATGTTTTAGTAGATCGTTCTTTCACAATGATATCACGGTTAGATAGTCCTTTAGGGGTTCAGGATACCCTAAATCAAACTAGAAAACATTATCTTTGGTATCCGTGCGGGATAATTCGGGGATTGTTAGAGAGTTTGGATATTGATTCTACAGTTCAAGCAGAGGTTACCGAGTTTCCTTCGGTCTCTTTTCATATCCAAACAAGTAAATAGCACTAAGTAATCTACGAAAGATTTTGGGTGACATTTTCAGCCAGAGACACACTGAATCTGATAAGCTTGTAAGAGGTGAGATTTGGTTCGTTTGATTTGCTAAGATTGGAGTTAAGAACTCATTAGAACTATTTTTTATTTATGGTGCACGGATGCAATTATTGTCATACAAAATGCATCAAAAACATTTGTAACTTTATTACTCTTACAACTTTCAGCACTGAGTACGAGATGAAGAAGCTAACTTTTGTTACTGGAAATTTGAATAAACTGAAGGAGTTTATCGCCATACTTAACGATGGTGAGCAAACGAATGTTGTTGGGGACTATGAGATTGTGAGTCAATCGGTTGATCTTCCAGAGCTTCAAGGATCTATTGACACGGTAGTAATACATAAGGCAAGATCAGCAGCGGACTTAATAGGTGGTCCTGTGATTGTCGAAGACACATGTTTGGGATTTGATGCGTTAAATGGCCTTCCAGGACCGTATATTAAGTGGTTTCTCAAATCTATTGGATTGGAGGGATTGAACAAGATGCTTGCAGGTTTTGAAAACAAATCTGCTAAGGCTTATTGTACCTTTGGCTATTGCGAAGGCCCAGGAAAGACTGTGAGTCTATTTCAAGGAATCACGGAAGGAAGAATAGTACCTCCTCGTGGCCCGACAAACTTTGGGTGGGATCCAATATTTCAACCTTTAGGATTCAATCAGACATTTGCTGAGATGGATAATGCGACCAAGAACTCAATTAGTCATAGATTCAAGGCTGTAGAGAAACTGAAGTTTTTCCTGTTGAAAAGCTAAGTAATATTTAAACCAAGTTTGTAAAGCAAATTAAAACATCATAACACCATGCAGTATGACGTAATTGATTCAAAGGCTGTATATTTCATATCTATCCTAGCACCCAAGATACTTTCTTTCCTACTACACCTAAATTGTGTTTATTTCCTGTCGTGCTGTATCCTTTTTTTTCAACATTGAGCAGATAGTTAGACTAAAGATGGAGGATATTGAAATCCCTGCAAGTGGTCCCCTCGTGGGAAAAAAGCTACTTTACTTCACTTCAATATTTGTTAGTATCGGAGTATTTCTTTTCGGGTACGATCAAGGAGTTATGAGTGGTATTATAACCGGCGCTCATTTTAAGAACCAATTCAACAATCCTTCAAGTCTCCTCATAGGTACCACAGTGGCAATTTTAGAGATTGGTGCTTTGGCTAGTTCGCTAATGGTTGGCACCATTGGCGATATCATTGGACGAAGACGCACAATCAGATATGGTGCCTTCACGTTCGTATTTGGGGGATTACTACAAACTATTTCAAACACAATATCAGTTTTAATTATCGGAAGGCTTATAACTGGTGTAGGAGTGGGCCTTTTATCTACCACTGTTCCCATTTATCAGACAGAGATATCACCTCCTCACAACAGGGGAAAGCTTGCATGCGTTCAATTCACTGGAAACATATTTGGCTATGCTAGTTCCGTCTGGGTAGATTATGCATGTTCGTACATTGAAAACAATTTTGCTTGGAGAATCCCTCTGTTTTTGCAATGTGTTATAGGCACATTATTGTTTCTTGGATCGTTTATTATAGTTGAAACACCAAGATGGTTGTTAGCCCATGGTCATGATGCTGAGGGGATAGTAGTTATTGCTGATCTTTACACAGATGGAAACGTTCGGGATGAGAAAGCTGTTAATGAATTCAAGAGCATCAAAGAAAATGTGCTAATTGATCGCTTAGAAGGCGAAAAATCTTATTCCGAAATGTTTCGTAGGTACCCGAAAAGGCTATTTGTTGCCATGTCAGCTCTTGCATTTGCCCAGCTCAATGGAATCAACGTGATTTCTTATTATGCCCCCTTAGTGTTTGAACAGGCAGGCTGGGTTGGAAGAGATGCAATTCTCATGACCGGCATCAATGCAATCATCTATATTCTCAGCACCCTACCTCCGTGGATACTTATTGACTCCTGGGGGCGTAAGCCAATATTGATTTCCGGAGGCCTTACTATGGGGGTGTCAATGGTTTTGGTGTCTTATGCCATGTTTCTCGATATCCCAAATACACCTGCATTGGTTGTACTTTTCATCATATCAGCAAATTCTTCTTTTGCTTATAGTTGGGGCCCCATACCCTGGCTTTTTCCCGGAGAAGTGTTGCCTTTGTCGGTCAGATCCAAGGGTGCTTCGTTATCCACAGCAACGAACTGGCTGTGTAACTTCATGGTGGGTGAGCTTTCTCCGATTTTGCTGGAGAAAATACAGTGGAGATTATATCTTATTCATGGATCATCATGTATGCTATCGGCTCTAGTGGTATGGATCCTGTATCCGGAAACAAGTGGCGTCACGCTAGAGGACATGGACTCAGTTTTTGATGATGCTTCATCAATCATGTCCAGTGTGCACTCACGCTCAAACTATGGTGCTGTTTTGGACGATAATGTTTCCTCAAGATCCTTTGTCTCTCTGGCACAACAAGCAAGAAACCAGCCATCACTTTCAACGGAACTTAATTACTCCAGTAACCCAAATATAAAGGCTGGTGCTCCTTTTATCTTACCTCAAGATTTAGAGCCTCCATCATCTCAAGAGATTACCGCCTATAGAAGCAGAGATAATAACAGTTTGCGAGGCAGCATTCGTAGAGGCAGTGAATCAGTTACGTCTCTATTTAAGTAAGTTTGACAAAGTAAACGAAATAAGAACACAACTGCTTTCGATGAATGGAACCGCCAGTGAAACAGCTTTTCAAGTACTCTTAAAGGGGGCGCTTGTATTAGTTTACTTTATGCAAAAATCTATAAATCTGGTATTCTTCTGTAACAAGCAATGAATTTACTACCTTTATTCCTCTCAACTTTTTTCCCTTCTTCAGTAGAGTGGGTCATGATTTGTACGCACTTGTCTTCTTTTTCTTCTAGCTCAGTAAGTCTTTCAAAAAGAGGGTGTTCATTCAGATGCGACTTCATCCACTCATGCAAATCTAAAACATCAGATATAGTGTAAATAATGCCACCCACTCTAAGAACATATGCATACTCTGACAGTAATGTGTTAGTTATGATTCGTGCTTTGTGTTTCCGTTGCTTGAAATGAGGATCTGGAAAGCAAAAAAACATCTTTTTCAACTGAGACTTTTCAAAAAAATTGGGCAGAAACTTCATAGCATTGCCTCTAATAACATTTATATTAGAGTACTTCCCGGTTCCTTTATGCTGTGCTCTTAGAGCGATAATTTTGTCTTCTACATAATTTGTCACCTGCACACGTATTTCCATTCCGAGTATTAGCGTTTCTGGAAACTCAGGAGATAGATCAACCAGTAGGCCACCAAATCCACAACCAATGTCTGCAATTTCAACTCTCTTATCAGTAGGAAGCGTACCAGAATCCTTACTAATAAAGTCAGGATAAAACCGAGCCCAGTCCATGTGCCTCGGGCTTTTTGGATACTCTAATTGATGGTCTGAAAAAGGGTTAGAGTGTGCTCTCTGTCTGTAGAATCTTTTTTTTGGAAGTTCTGTTACCCCCTTGTCGATCTCTTTTTCTAACTCTTTGTCATCAATTCTAACATGTTTCAGAACTTTTCGTTTTTGCTCCTTTTCTTTTCGGTAAAGCAATCGCTTGCGGGTCTCCTCACTTATGTAAATATCGTCCAACGAAGCTGTGTTAGACCTCTTGCTCTTCTTTGATTCCTGTATATCTGAAGACATTCTTCGTTGGGATGGTTCTAGTCAAA
Organism: Komagataella phaffii GS115; assembly: GCF_000027005.1. Taxonomy (NCBI): domain Eukaryota; kingdom Fungi; phylum Ascomycota; class Pichiomycetes; order Pichiales; family Pichiaceae; genus Komagataella; species Komagataella phaffii. The sequence continues at coordinate 2,129,782 of NC_012965.1, forward strand.
ACGAAAAAATGCTGAGAAAGACAAAAAAAAAAAAAATAATACATCACGTGACACTAGTTCTTCGTTACTATTTAATACATGCGCATAATCGTATTTACAAGCCACTACTATTATTCTTGCTGTTAGAGTTTAAACCGTCAAGGTAAGCTCCCAATGTAAAATATAGGTGGTGAGGTGAAGCTTCTAAGGTTCTCACTAATCCAGCACCCCCAAGCATTGTGAGGATTCCAACTAATTGACCTTGCATCTCTTCTTTCGTGGGAAGATCCTTGAATTGGTTAAGTTCCATTGAATTGTAGATGTTGTTGTCTATCTTGGCGCCTACAATGAAAAGTTTCTCATTAGCTGCTTTCAAAATTTTGATCACCTTCTTAACAACATCGGGTCTACAATCTTTAATAGTTACGATTGCGGTAGGACCCTTCAGCAGAGCTTCCAGGGGGTGACGATTATTACTAGCCTTGATCCACCTTTGTGCTTCTTTACTTGCAGGGTCTGCGTGAGATTCAGCACGAAGGAATACTTTGAACAAATTATTTCTGATAAATGTTAGTTTTCCTCCCGACTCTTGAATACTATGACGATATTTTAAATCTGATTTTGTCAGGTTATTACGATGTAAAAACAAAACAATGTTACTTTCAGAGTAGAGTTGCTTGTACTGGTCAATTAGAAACGTTTTCCGAGATTCGAAAGGTTTGACCAAGTTTCTCTCCTGTGATACATGACGATGCTGAAATTGATATCTAGTTGAGCAAAAAGCTCTCAGAGTGATTTTCCTTGATAACTGACTGACCTCGTTAAGTGTGATAGGTTTTGAAATTTTCAACATCTTGCTATGAAAGTTTTAACTAAAGCTTTGACTCCCCAAACTGTTACAATCAAGATCAAATTTTTAAGTGAGTGAAGCACGACCCCATGTTTTCTGAAATATTATCAACCTCGCAGGAAGTGTTTACTTTTAAACGTGCATTTCTGTAAACACCTGAATCGAGTTGGGGTCAATTCAGTTGTTTACCCGCTAGAAGACCCATTACTGATTCTGAATGAGATAGAATAGAGAAAATATGTCCACTTCGAAGAAGGAAAAATCTGAAAAGGAAGCGGAACAACTTTCCATTTTCGATATATTCCTGTGTTTGCCTTACCGTATCATTGCTCTCCTGAATATGGGACTTTGGTTATGGTATTTCTGTGTAAGGGTATGTCTTAGTCATAATATTGATATATTCCAAGTCCTTAAACTTCAAGTCAGCCAACAAGATCTTTTGAAGATCCAATCACGAACCTTAGATTTTACTTTATCGATAACAGCAGTATCGTTTTGTTCAGTAGCTGGGTGTATTCTTTTCAATATTCAGGGATACCAGTGGAAAGCCATTGAGTTCATCCCATTAATAGTGATACTTTACATCATCCTCAGGTTGTTTTACGGAAGGTCTCCCAATAAAAGACGTCTAACCCAAACGGTACGAAGAATACTAATTGGGAATATAGACATGGATTTTCGAAGTAATGATATTTTATTAACCGATACGCTGACCTCTTATTCTAAAGTCATGCTAGATTTTATCATTTACTTGCTTTCTCTACGCCGAGGATCAGTTTTACCCAACATAGAAACGCAGACTGTATCCATAAACAGAGATATAAACGCTGTGCTAGAAATGGCTATTATATCTTATCCGATTTTAATTCGATTCAATCAATGCTTGAGTGAGTATCATTTTTCAGGAAATAGGAATAAGCTACATTTGTACAACAGCATTAAGTATTGTACCGGCTTATTACCTCTGTTGATCAGAATCTACCTTCAGGCTTCAACTCCCCATAATAAATTGCAGACAATAATAACACACCTTTGGTACTTATCGCTATTCATACACTCACTATTTGGGCTTATCTGGGATATCTCTATTGACTGGAACTTCCAAATGTTTTCGACCACACTATCGGGCCAGTCAGAGCTATTGCGTACTAAGCTAATGTTCAATGTCAAATTATATTACTATCTGGCCATCATTATAGATACATGCCTTAGATTTGTATGGATTGGAAGGTTCAACGGCTATCTGAACCATCACCTATTTCAGCGAGAATCTGGTTACTTTCTTTTACAGTGCTTAGAAATATTTCGAAGATGGGTTTGGCTATTTATTAAAGTTGAAACAGAGTTCCTCAAAACTATGAACGCAGATGTCGAAAATACCTACGAAATGGGTGACATTAAATACACCTAACCAGGAATACCAAATTTAACTTGGCAGCCCAATACTTTTAACCGTAGCCAGATTTACCTCCTTTTTTTGGATCTTTCTTTCCTTGTATTAGCCTTTCTCTCGGTTTTGGACAAATATCTAAACTTTTTTTTNGACTTTGCTTTGGGTGTCCGAGTCCCGTTGATTAACTCGGCGTATTTTTTAGCCCTTTCAATGGATTTATCTAGAATCTCTTTTGATTTTGTGAGGTCTACAAAGTTAGCCTGTGCGATTTGAGTGATATCCATCCCATGGGGAGCTAGATCTTCTATCTCAACAGAGCTTTTGCCTTTGATTGGGGCATTCTCACTGGTGGAAACGTAAACTTCTTTTCTTTTTAAAATTCCTCGGACATCTTTTTCAGGCTCTTCATCGAATCCTACCCAATCTGCATTATCGTCCTCCTCTTGAGTAAACTCACGGTCACTACGATTCCTGTTTTCATTGTTATCGTAAGCAACATTAGCTTCCAGTTCGGAATCACTTGAAGTGTTGAGTTCGGTTACATCCCCATTTAACTCCTTGATACTTCTATTATACTTTTCTAATTGCTTGTGAATATTCTTTTTCCTTTCTTCTCTAATTTTGGCCCGTTCCTCTAATCTCGCCAGCCTTTCTTGTTCCTTAGCAAATTCTTGGGCTCTTTTTTGTCTCTGGAGTTTTCTTTTATGGAACCCTGTTAAGTAGTCCACTCTGGCCTCTCCATCAAAGACAACCTCTTCAACTCTGTGCTTTCGTGAAGATTGTTGCTTGTATCGTTTACCTCCAGTGAGAATTTCTCTATTCGGTTTACCTGCCATTCTAACAAAAAAGGTAGCAGTCTCTAAGTTACTTCGTTGCCTTTTTACTTCGTATCCGTTTCTACACTGAAATAGTTCTAAATTATTTCCATTTTCTTTTTCTTTCGTTTTTCTGCTTCTCGTTTTTTTTTCTTGCTTTGTGTGAAACCTGCAATTTTTCTATGCAACGATGCAATAAACGATTCATAAGTTACCAAAATTAATACTTTGTTTCGTTACTGTGTATAATAAGTATATAAATTTCCGTATGTGCATAGTTGAATGGCTACTCATTCCAATTGCTCCGAAGATGTGTTGTAAAAAGGAAAAAAAATATGCTCTTGTTTCAAACTCCTTTGCACCACAAAATAAATTACCATAAGTAGATTAGGAAACTTACTTGAAAAATACTGATAGAATCCATTAGGTATGGGGCTCATCTCCTTGTAGAGATCATCAGGAAGGTCATTGTAGTGATGATACTTGTTTCGAATGGCCCTTAACAAATCCATTAGTTTGAAAGTATTGTACTTCCTGTACTTACCTAAATTGTCAGTAAAATTGGCAGGAAGCATACCGTACCACCCTTCTGCACCAACAACTTCAGGAGCAACATCTTCCAGCTTTAAAAGAAGTTCAGAGGGAGGATCCCTACGTTCAATTTCAAACCGGTCACTTACTTTCAGAAGAAAATCCAACTTTTTCGAAATGGGCCAAAAGTAGGGATGATTGAGGATTTGAAATGTATCTGGCCTCTTTTTGGAATCCCTTGCAATCATTTTGGAAATCAGATCCTTGGATTCAATACTATTTGGAATTCGGTCTAGTAAAGACAATGAATATTCGCCCCTGATAATGTTTCCCTCTCGCAAATAACGATCTCCAAAAGGGTGAGATCCGCCAGTTAAGACGTAGTAAAAAACGCAGCCTGCAGAGAATATGTCTATAGATCTGGTTAACCTTCTATGGGACAGAGAGTCAAAAACCAGAGGCTCGGAAGATATACTGCATTCTGTCTTGTCGTCCTTAAGCTTTAAATTTTCAGAAGAAAAATTATAAGCTGAATCACAGTCGTCTACGAGAAGTTCGGGTGCCCTCCAACCAGATGTTCCAGCAGCATTAGCCGTAGTAGCTCTAAACGACGATTGGTCTGCTTCAAGTTTTTTGCAAAGGCCAAAATCCGAGATTAGTAACCTAGGAGGTGAATTAGCTTCGTTCTGCTTCCCACTTGTCCGAGTTCGACCTTTTTTTGGAGGAACAACCAGAATGTTCTGAGGTTTGATATCTCTGTGTACAATTTTCAGCGAGTGCAAATGATGTAAACCGTTGGCTATCTGGTACAAAACTTGAACTGGATCAATGGTTTCAACGAAGGGATTGTATTCCTTAGGTTTCTCAATGATATTCTCTAAGGTACAACTGCAAAGTTCAAGTGCAATATACAAAAACCTGTCACTTTGCTGAGAGCAATAGTATCTTACTACGTTTGAATGATCATCACTTTCCTGCAACAAGCTGACTTCATGGGAGGCAACATCGTAGAAATCAATTAACATTCGCTTGACTGCTACGGGTCTATTTTCGAACATTCCCTTGAAAACCACAGTACCATGTGAGCCGTACCCAAGAATCTGATTAGAAATAACCAAATTATTCGACTTGTTTAAACAGTTGTCCGTAGTTAACTCGTTCAGAGTTCTCTCCTGGCCATCATAAGAAGATGAGTCCTGACTGGTTTGGTCAATTGTGAGTATAATTTGTCCATTGCTTTTCTTGTTTTTCCTTCCACCTCGAGTCCCTCTCTTTCTCCTTTTTAGTGTCTTGGAGCCATGTTCGTCTTCCTCGGGTGTAATTATTTTTACTTGTTTTTGCGTTTGAACTTTGGTGCCATTAGACTTTTCCTGACAACTATTCTCAAAATTTGGCGTGCTGTCTCTACTTGACTCTGATGAAGGATTCAATTCATCTAGTAAAGTCTCATCTTCATTTTTCTCATCTTCATCCTGAGCTCGCAGCCTGCTCCATCTTTCTTTCTTGAAAACTTCAATATCAACTTTGTTTTCCTCGTTCAACAATAAATCCACCAGCTCTACCGCAGTCTGCGTACGTTTAAACAAGCCGAATTTGGACAACATTTGGGTAAGTGGAGGCAGTAGACCTAGCTTTGAAAGTGTAACTGCTATAAGTGAGATAAACATAGTTACAAGCGCATTTTCAAAGCAACGTAGAAGAAGATTCATGAGCGAAGAAACTTTGCTGTTTTCTGAGGGGGGATCAATGGAGAGATAATCTTTGTTAGTCGCTATTGGAAGAGCAGGATAATTCTTGATACTGAGTTCTTTCCTAATACCATGCGCGTCAGTTTCTTCAGCTGGAAGTATATCCTCAGGAGGTACTGGGTAGGGCCTGTTTCCATCTTGGAAAATAGGAGTAGGAAATCCAATAATATCTCTTACATTATTGAAGGAGGTTGCTTGATTTGCATCATTATGATTGTTGGTAGTTCTGTAAAAAGAAGGGTTGTGGACCCCACTGATTGATATCTTTGTGAGCTCAGGGCTTTCAAATACGGAAGTCGATCTCCACCGTTCATTCTGCATGTACTTGGCAATTGGAGCAGACCTGACTAGTGATGGGTAGTTAATACCAGACATGGCATACCAGGAGCCATCTTCGTTCCTGTCAATGAAAACAGATTTTGATGCCTCATCAGAAGCTGGGGAATTTACTGGTTGTAGCGGGTGGGGTAGAACAATAACACCTTCAGGAACAGGAGTCCCATTAATTTTCCTGGTAGGCTGTCCAAGATTCAAATCTGTATAGTAAATATCAAACACATTTACAGCAATGGATGGTAGATTGGAAATCCACCTTGCAGATTTAGAATTCGAATCGATAGCCAGTAATGATGAGTCGTGGAAAGGAGCAATATATACGCCGTCATGGGATTCAAGGTTTTGGTTCAAAAGATCTTCGTTAATGTTATCTGGACCCCAACAGGTATACGTGATATTCCACAACAATTCATTGTGAGAGTATATTGTCAGTTGGTAAGTGGTCTTACCTAAAGTGATAGTAAATTCTGGACTGCCATCTTCGACACGTGAATTGTCAACGTCTGGATACTTTGGTATTTCATCTTTTTCCAATAAAGGGGGATAAAGAGCAACTAAATCATTAGGGGAGGATTGCCCATAATTGCTTAAGATTCTTCCAGTCTGAGCATCAATCTTGTAAAGTGATGTTTCTCGTAGTCCAGTATAAATATACTTATCATTTTGAAAACTAAATGGAGAGCTGAGTACAAGGGATTTTATATTCATTGGAAATCTCTCCAGTCCATCCCGAGGAGTAAAGCAGTAAAGTGCACCATCTTCAAAGGGTTCAATGATCCATGTCACATGGTCATCTTCATTTATTTCTGGTATAGAGGCAGTGAGCTCACTGTTGTTAGTGCTGGTTTTGAAATATATGGTTTTATCAGCGTCCGAGTAATTTTTCTTCCCTATTTTCTCGGTATAGTTTGAAGTTGAAGCAACAGAAACCAAGGGCTGATGACCCAATAACGTCCAAAACACTTCTCCGGTATTTCTATTGAGCGCGTGAATATTTCCTTCTATATCTGAAGCTAAGAGAAGATTGGTGATATTGAAGTCTTCCAAGTTACGACCAGTATAACAAGGAAGCTCTGCTGCTTTTGGAGAATAGTTCTTGACGACCACATTATGAGTAAACGCAGATACAATTGCGCATGAAAGATGCCAAATCAACCATCGCATGATATAATTATCACTCACTGCAGGCTACAACCAGTAAAGATTCTGCAGAGTATAATAGTATGCGAGTCAATTTCTTGAGGTAATAGTTAGTGCCTCTAAATTAACCTGTAGTAATGTAGGAAGAAAAGTAAGGAGGGTAACTCTACAAAAAGGATTCGTGAATCTAAGTAGTTGTGCGAATTCGCAACTTCGATATACTTATGCATGTCCATGACATGAATCTTGAGACAAAAAATTTTATCTATTTTACTAGGTAAAAGTTGAGCTGCTTATTTTCGTTAACTTCGAATATACCAAATTGTTGATCAATTTTTTTCTTTGTTTTTGATTTTTTGGCTGGACCATAATCTCTATTGCACTTAACGATTCATTAGTACGTTTCCCTTCACAAGAGACCAGTCAATGAAAGCATCTTCGCCATATCTCTTGACGAGCCATTCATTGCATTTCCTGTAATGGTGGGAGTCAAAAAAACCTCTAGACGCACTCAAAGGGCTAGGATGAACGGTCTTTAGAACCAAATGATTTCCATTAAGCCGGCAAGAATCAATGGTTCTCTGAGCTGGCCCACCCCATGCCATGACAACAATTCCTTGGTTCTTGGAAGTATTATAGTCAATAAGTTTCTGGATAGCAGCTTTGGTGAAAGTTTCCCAGCCTTTATTAGAGTGAGAATTAGCATTGTGGGCTCTTACTGTCAAACAAGTGTTTAACAATAAGACTCCCCTTTGAGCCCACTGGGTCAAGTCTGCTGTATCCGGGATTTTGAAGCTGGGATAATCAGTCTTCAGTAGCTTGTACATATTCTTCAAAGAGGGAGGAATTCTAGTTTTAGGGTCTTTTACTGAAAATGCCAACCCATGCGCTTGATTATAATTGTGATACGGGTCTTGCCCTAAAATAAGAACTTTGATCTGGGGAAGGGGAGATAAACGTGTCCATGAGTACCACGAGTCTCTAGGTGGAAATACCACTACACCACGACATTCTTCGGTAGCTAGAAACCTTTTGAGATCTAAGAAGTACGGCTTTTGCAGCTCTTCATGTAATACTGCTAGCCATGAATCATCCATGGTAGTGATTTCTGTGTCCAGAAGTTGTCTTTCCTCATCTGTCAACCCAGATATCCATTTTTTTTTATCAAATTTAGCACACGATGGCATTTGTTCTCTAGGAAGAGAGCATAAGCTACGCCTTTTTTTTAATGTACTGTCTTCTACTATGCCCGACGATTCCACCAACACGCTCTTTTTATTAATCGAACTAAACCCACTCTCTGGTTGCAAGCCATTCAGAGGTATATCTTTTGTAGGGAAAAAATCACTAAGAATCTTTTGCTTTTTAAACGAGCTCACAATACCTTCGGATATTCTCTTCTTATAATTGGTCATCAGCTTAACACTGAGTTAGTCAAAACTAAAGGCAGTCGGAAAAGCTCCTGGGACGCGCGAAGAGCATACTAGTACCATGGTTGGAGTGAGCAAATCAAGACTAGTGGTTTTCTCCACAAGTGTCAGCTGGAAATATGTCTTTTAAATTTCGACGACGGAAATATTTGAGAGAGGTTGCCTGGTTCGGTTAGTATGGGAGAACTTTTTTTTTGTTGGACACAAACGTCTCAGCGCCGTCTATTTTGGCTTCACTGCCCCGTCAAGCAAACAAAAGTTTTGACTCGAATTTACCGCACAAGATTACTGTAGAAACTTTCTGGTCTGGGTGTCTATCTTATTTGATACTAACTCTCCATTAGTTTAATCAAATGGGAGATTCTAGCAATCACGGCAAAAGGTGGCCTGGACTCCTTTGGCATCATCGAACTGCAACTGTGGCCAGTAGTCCTTCAGCCTTCAATGGCGACAACAACTTCTCACATTGCGAGCAGATAAGTAAGCCTACTTTAAAACATGATGGAACTCAAAGTAATTCTGTTGAGAACTTGTTAATAGAGGAAGAGAGATGCTCATACGATGCAACTACTGATAAAGAAGAACTTCAAATGAAGGCATCATATCGCTCTTGGCCTTTTTGGAGTAATAGTTCATACTCAGTTGTCGATTCGAAAACTGACGATAAAGACAAAAGCAGCAACCAAGGAAATCCCAAAGTGCAATTTTCCCGAATCACGTCGACTAGAAATCTGAGTTTGGATCAGTCGAATGTGGCGTTACCTCATGGGAAGCACGAATTAAGCACTGTGTTACCGTCCATAGGATGTCTTCCTTTGAAGCACACTACAACAATGTTATTCGATCGTTTCTACAGATTTTCGTCTCTTCTTGGTATTAAAAGTTCTGTGCCAAGGCGATTATATAGAGTAGTTGAACCCAGGAAGCCCAAAAGGGTTGTGATTATTGGTATACATGGATTTTTTCCTACAAAGGTTTTAAGGCCGCTGATTGGCGAGCCCACAGGAACTTCAGTAAAGTTCAGCAACGAGGCAGAAAAGGCAGTAAGGGCTTGGGCAAAGAAACATAATGCGGATATCAGTATTCAGAAGATAGCACTAGAAAAAGAAGGAAATGTTATTAGCCGGGTTGAATATTTTCTCAGTGAGATGAAGAATTGGACTGAAGAAATCCGTAAGGCTGATTTCATTTTTTTTGCCGCCCATAGCCAGGGCACTCCAGTTTCTATAATTTTGTTAGCTCAATTATTATCTGAAGGTATTATGGACGACAAGCGGACAATAGGAATACTGGCAATGGCTGGGATAAGCAACGGCCCTTTCTTTGGAATCGACCAAAGATTTTTTGTCAGAGCCTATTCAACTATAGAGAATGAATCAATGATGGAACTGTTTGAATTTCAAAACCTGAGAACACCTCTTTCCAAATTATACGTGCAGAGCATACGGGAGATTATCAGCCATGGAGTTAAAATAGTTTTTGCAGGATCAATTGATGATCAATTAGTTCCACTTTACTCCGCCCTAGCGTTCCATGTCCGTCATCCCAATATATTTCGTGCAGCCTATATAGATGGCTGCTCCAAAACTCCAAAGTTCGTTTCGGATACTGTTTCTATCTGTTGTACATTGTATAACCTAGGTTTTTCTGATCATGGTGTTCTTAAGGAGATTAGCCCCGTCCTGGCAGGTCCGTTGACTGGTGGTGGTCACTCTAAGATTTACAATGAAAGAGATGTTTATGAATTGGCAATACAGTTTTTTTTGGAAACTACTAACCTTGATGACTACTTCCCAAAGCAGCCTGTTATTATCAAACATTTTGAACTAAAATTTCTCGCTGCTAATCCGTTTCATCTTCCATGGTGTATGAGAGGGTTGATGTTCGAAGCACACAAATTCCTTCCTTCTGGAAAGAGCAAGGTTGAAAATATCCTAACAGAATTCAACAACTGGAATCCTGATTCGAAGTCTTTGAAAGATATGAAGTACAGGTTAAATGGCTTAGGGACAAAACTGTGAGCAGATTACTACCACAGCAACAGTTGAGTTTTTTGATTCCGAAGCTAATTAAATTTGGTCCTCAAACTGACTGCCTAACTCAAATGGAATATTTTAGAGATCACAAATATATAAATGCACATCTATATCATAGTACAAAGAAGATAAAATCAATAGATCAATCGATGAGACACCCCACGCCTCAAAACTCGATACCTACAAACAGAAGCGAAAGAATCTGAATTCCGTCTGTAGTTGACATGTTTATCGCTTCGTAGCCTGAAGTCGCGTCCTAGAAAAAAATAATCCACTACTTCGTCCCATATGGATTATAGAACAAGGACATTTTTAGCCTTTTGGCTTTTTGGAGTGGTAAACAATGTGCTGTATGTGGTCATTCTAAGTGCTGCTGTTGATCTTCTTAAAGAAAACCCTGGGGTACCTAAGGCTGCAATACTAATGGCTGACATACTTCCCGCGTTTTTAGCAAAGATTGTTGCTCCATTTTATCTTCATTCTATACCCTATCCAGCTAGGGTATCGATACTGATAGCCTTGAGCAGTACTGGTATGATTGTAATAGCGTGGTACAAACAGCTGAAACTAATCTTCATTGGTGTGGCTTTTGCATCTTTAAGTTCTGGACTTGGTGAGGTAACCTTTCTTCAGTTAACACATTTTTATGAGGATCTTTCCTTGAAAGCATTTAGTTCTGGAACCGGCGGGGCCGGAATTTTAGGAAGCTTCACTTATTTGACTCTCACCACTTTTTTTGGTATTCCAGTTCCCATCACATTGCTTTTGTTTAGTGTTCTCCCGTTCTCATTTGCTTGGAGTTATTTCATTCTGCTCCCGGAGAAAATTCCAGGTTACGAACTAATCCACGTAGCTTCTTCTGTGAGTGAGCCATTGGGTGACCAGGAAAGAAACATTCAGAGTTTTTCATACTGGCGTTTTCTTGCACTCGATTTGAAAGCTCATCTATTGTACACATTTACAAGAATGAAACCGCTTGCTGCTCCTTACATGTTACCTCTTACAACAGTCTACTTCTCGGAGTATGTGATCAATCAAGGGGTCTCGCCCTCACTTCTCTTTCCTTTGAATGAGATGCCATTTGGGAAATTCCGAGATGTGTACGTTGTATACTCAACATTGTATCAACTTGGCGTTTTCATTTCAAGATCTTCCAGTAGTCTCGTCCGAATTCCACATTTGAAATGTCTCTCGGTTTTGCAGTTTACTAATTTGATGATATGTATTACTCAGTCCATGTTCTACTATATCCCTAACGTTTATTTGATGATGCTGATCATTTTCTATGAGGGACTCTTGGGAGGAGCCTCCTACGTCAACACATTTCTTTCTGTTTTGGAAGAAACATCTTTGGATCAACGAGAGTTCGCCATGGGTGTTGTTGGCATTAGTGATAGCGCTGGCATAGTCCTCAGTGCTTGGTTTAGCATATGGCTTGAACCCCATTTATGCCAATATCAGATTCAACACGGCAGGCCCTGGTGCCAACCTTAGCCTTAAGGTTGCAGGTTGAAAATGACTTCACGGATTTCATGTGTGAACGGGAAATCTTTTTGCGCTAATATGTAGAGACAATTTATTGTCGCGCTTTCTGGCCGACCGTTTAATTCACATCGTAGTAATATCTGATGAAGTCCAACCTGTATGAGTGCAAAAAAGTCGGTTGCGTCCTCTCTAAAGAATCCAGTCTTTTCTTCAGACGATGCAGAATCAAGGGCACTAGTCACAGACGAATACCTAGGCGACCAATCTTCTTCATCAGTAAATAATGATTTGAATTCAATATTGAAGCAAATAACGAAAGACTCAACACCCGTCTCATCCAAAGCTCTGAAGCTTGGTTTTCCGGAAGAAAAAGATGATGAGTGTGAAGATATGCAGCTTTTTCTCAATAGGCGAAAGCATTTCTTCATTTTGTCGTCCGCTGGTAAACCGATATACTCAATGCATGGCTCGGAGGACATTATTGTTGGATATATGGGACTAATTCAAACCATTGTAAGTTACTTCCATTTAGAAGAAACAGCCGAAGCCGGTATCGGAACTGGAGATTTGCGAAGTTTTAAAAACGGTGACGTTTGTTTTACTTTTGAGAACCGCTACCCCATCATTTTAATGGGCGTCTCAAACATGCAAGAAACTGATGTAGAATCAACGCAACAACTGGATTTTCTATACAACTATTTGGTCACCACACTAAGTAAACCTCACATAAACAAAGTTTTCAGGCAAAGAGAAAGCTTCGACTTCAGAAAACTATTGGGTCATGCTGATGTTGCTTGTCTGAACAATATCTGTGCGGACCTTGCTAATAACTCCAATTTGGGTCTTATTATTGGAGGTTTACCATGCCTAAAGGTGAAGAGACACATCAGGGTCAAACTTGAACAAATATTACTGAGGTACACGTCTCCAAGCGTTCTTTATGGCTTATTATTGGGCCCAGAGGGAAAGTTAATAACTGTTATGAGACCTAGAAGACACACTCTCCACACTGCGGATCTTCAACTACTGTTCTCGATGATATTTAATACCAACACATTTAAGACCAGTTCAACCGACAAACCAGAATTCCAGGTGAACGAAGAATTTTGGGTTCCTGTGTGCCTTCCAAGGTTTAATTCGAATGGATTTCTTTACGCATTTATTCAGTTCTGGCAACTACAAAGAGATGACGCATTAGAGAAACTAGGAACAGGATCTGCTGATCAAAGTGTCAATCCTGATACGACAAAGATGGGATTGATTTTGCTGTCCCCTTACAAAGACCAATTTTATCAAGTCCGAGACATCAGTAAAAGAATAATTGATCGAATCATGGAGTCCTCTACACTATACAAGGAGCTTTATTTGTCAATGTTGACTAATACACCTCCAGAAGGAATATGTCCGCTTATCTCAGACTTTATATTCAAATCAAAGAAACACGCACAATATTTTTTAATAAAAAGAGACGACGATGGAGAACATGAGCGTATGCTCAGATACATTTATTCTCGATTGCACTCTGCCGTGGTGACTAATACTCTAGTTTCACCCCAGAGAAGCACAAAATGCAACGGAGAAAATATTCTACAACGAAAGATTATTACTTTTGATTCTTCCAATTTCATCAAATACACCAAATGGAAAGTGAGTAGCTCCCAATTAGAAGAAAGTTTTAACATGAATGCACGTATTTCATCTAGCCCCCAAAAAAACGACATAGTGACGGGCTTTGTTATTTCCACTCCATCCTTCGAACTGTACATGGTTCGCAAAGGTAGTGATATTGACAAAAAGGCCCTTGCGCAAACCAGCAAAAAGATTATCAAATGGTGTCTCAAGAACGAAGGAAGATTGTTCGTGAGTGGAGGCGCTGTGTTTTAGACTCTAGTCAGTTTGGAGTAATTATAAGAGCCTACCAATGCCATTCCATGGCAAACAGCAGCAATTACCACTAAAACATGAAAAATTTGATGACTGCTTCCAAGTAGATCAAAACTACCGGGGGCTAATCTTTCAGGCACTCTTAAAGCATATATCGAAGCACCTAGAATGTAAAAAATTGCCTCCAATATAATAAACTTTAAGCCACAACGTTGCACTGTCTCTTCCTTTCCATAGGTATATAATCCAACAAGAACTGGCACCCCACCCCAAAGGCCAAAGGACACAAACATTGAAGCCCTGAAAGGTCTCCATTCGGGTCTTCTGAAATTGTCATCCAGTGAGACAGTTGCACACACAATAGCCAAAATAACCGTGACTGATATCATAATCGAATACAAGTTGGGCTTATCGATGAAGGCGTAATAGATAATCCCTATTAGTGACGTAGAAATCAAAAGGACAATCCCAAGATAGTCCAATTTGTTTCCAACTATAGCAATCTTATGAGAGTGGGACTTGAAACAATGAAAACAAGCACTGCACATGAAACAGCCAAAAAGTCCAAACAAAAACAGAGAACATACAACATAGTCTACAGCTACCGCTGAATGATTAAAAGTTTGTTCAAATGCATTTTGCTGGAACAAAATAAAAGCGAAAAAGACTGCTAATGTAGGAGATACAAGTGCTGGTATAAGATGAGTGTAAATGTTGGCACTTTCGTTGTGCACATAGGTCAAGGAACGAAAACACGCTTTGAAGCTGCTTGTTTCTGAAACGTATGACCCTAGAATGAAATGATTGTCCTTCATCCAATCAGGCAACTCATGATACTTGGCTAGTTGTTGAATTTTCTTGACAGGACTATGCTTTGACACAGTGTTATCGACAACAGCTTCGTAGGTTCCTCTTCTCTTAATGGCCATTAGTATAATGGAGTGTCCAATAGTATAATTTGGTTTCTTTTTGAACAAAAGCTGTTAGGGTAAATGAGCTTACGAGAGAAATGAATAGGAGTATGGTTACTTCACATCGCTTGTATATTTTTGGATGCGAATAGATCTCCTCATAGTCAGATACTTTCGAAATTCGCGGTTATTATCAAGTGAGTTGATTCAAACGTTCTATAATTCGATCAGATTAAACTTTGTACTTTCTGGCGTACTTGTTCATAGTAGCTTGAATATGGCAAAAGCTTCGAGGTCTGAAAGTTTACTATTGGAGATTATAAACAGCTCCGAGAATTCGAATAAGTGTGGGGAATGTGGCTCTTGTTATCCGACTTGGGCCAGCTGGAACTTGGGAGTTCTCCTTTGTGGAAGGTGTGCATCTCTTCATAGAGTTTTAGGTTTTGATGTTTCAAGGGTGAAATCTCTTTCTTTGGAGGAATGGAATGAAAAGGAGCTACAGCAGCTTAAGGTTTTGGGCAACAAAAAGAATACGAAGAAATGGAATCCCAAAAGAATTCCTTTCCCTTTTGACGAAGACGATAAAACTGGGATGGAAGCGTGGATTAAAGACAAGTACATAAAGGGAAAATTCCTAAATGAATCATATGAAGAACTGGATTATAATTTGGGATATCCGCGTTCTTCAACTAAGTCAGCATCGAAAAGCCCTAGTTTTGAGTCCGATGATTTTTCAAGAATCGGAAACAGATCCTATACAAAACTTTCATCCTCCAAGACGGAATCAAGACATAATTCCGAAGTACCACCTCCTCTGCCTCGCAGAAGAGAAAATTCCTTAACAGCAAACAAGATTACCACGATTAATTCGGAAACTGACTGGTTGAGTAGACCATCGAGTTCACCTGCCCCCGCACACCATCAACAGTCAACATTCCAGCCAATGATTATCTCTGAAGCACCTGATCAAACCTTCATGCAGCCACAGATTTACCAGTATGTTGATCCGATTGATGGACTGCTCAAGTATGTGGACCAAAATGGACAGCAATATATTGATTCAGCTCAATATCAAAATTTCTATCAGTCTTAGCTTAGTTAAGCTGTACCATATTTACAAAAGTCGAATATTTACTTACAATTCAGGCTGACATTGAACCATTAGTCACCGCTGCGGAGTATCCTTGGGCCGACTACAGCAGTAGCTGCAGCATCAGTTTTTGGGATATAGTACCAATTTTGGTGACCGTTGGCCACATGTAAATTCTGAATTTTTAGCGGGCACTTCAAAAGAGAGAACGGAGATGAAATAGATCATCACAAGTTATGTAGAATATGGCACCATTCAAAATTTGTAAAGTGCCACGTCAATAGCATGGCTTGCATTCGTTGTTTTCTTTTCCTTAGGAGAAGGAATACGGTTGCTCTTGTATTTTCTGCTGACTAGGATATCTTACTTTTCGGCATTTTCAAGTATGTTTTTTTTCTTCTTTCTCTTACTAGCTGAGATTGATTTCAAGTAGACAGTTAAATAAAGGAATTGTAGGGCTGATTATTTTAGAGAACATATTTAAGGCGTTTATATACTAAGTTTGCATCCGTCAGATAGATGTGATAGTTCAGAGTTTACTGGCAACTAGTAAGAATTCTCACCCTTAAACTAATGTTAGCGGCACATGCAAGTAACGCAATCCAAGAGTATTACTTGAATGTTAAATCTATTCACTTCCACTTGGTTTGGCCCTGTACGGTTTTGTCACCCCAGATCTAAAGATAACACCGAAGATGATCAATTTTCTCCGCACTCCACCAAAAATGTTATGGCTCCATACGACTGGGCGTTCGAAACCCACAATTGCTTGTAGTAGATTGCACATACAGTATGTGCAACTAATAGTACGAAGAACAGGCAAAAATCTTTCGTTTAAGTATTTGATGTTTTGAAGTTGAAAAAATCCTCAAACAATCCATCTATTCATCCATCCATTCAGTATGTATTAGGAATCTATCAATAAAGGATCCAGACACATTTTTCATTATCTCTAAAAAGCGTCTTACAAAAGAAACGATGCCACACGTGTATACAAACTTCAATATTAACATCATTGGCTAAGGACTATGAATCCCAGAACCGACATAAGTACTTAAAGCTTTGGCCTCCATGGTGAATTAAAGGCATTAAGACAAAGCTGCAAGAGTTTTTCAAATCGAATTTCATTCAACTAGTCATTCTGATGTGACTTCTATGACGTGATAGTCCTTTTTCCCAACCCTTATAAGTATCAATTTCCCATCCAGAGCATCATCAGGTTTAATCCTTAGATCTGAATCAAAAATTCTGGTATTTTTTACTCCCAAACTGACACTACCACCTTTGATCAGCTTTTTTAACTCTGTTCTTGATTTTTGTTGGCGGTAAATATCTTCCAATACGTTTAGAATGGACAAATTTTCAATCATACAAGCTTTGTAAGTTTTCAGCAAGCCTTGTTTTCTGAAGGCTTCCAAAATCTCAAGGGTGTTAAAGTTAAGAAAACCACCAAACAATGTTTCCGATATTATAAGGTTGCTGATTCCTTCTCCTTGCCCATGAATCAAGTCGCATAGTTCGACAGCCAAAATTTTTTGCCCAATCCTTTGTTTCTTGTTTTGCTTGTGCTTTAAGACTATCTTGTCAATTACACTCAAAGGAAGTAAAGAGAATTTGTTGAGAAAACGTTCAACATCACCGTCTGATAAATTGATCATATACTGATAAAGTTGATAGGATGGGGTCATATATTTATCAATGAAAACTGCATTTCCAGCTGACTTACCAAATTTTTCTCCGGTTGAAGTTGTCAACAAAGGAACTGTTATGCCAAAAGCTCCAGGGGCATGAACGGCATTATCAGCTTTATTTCTATGCAATCTGCTAATAAAATCAATTCCTGCAACTATGTTTCCATATTGATCATTTCCACCGACCTGGATTTGAACGTTGTGATTTTTGTATAAAACGAAAAAATCAAAAGCTTGTAAAATTTGGTAGGTGAATTCATTGAATCCAATTCCCATTCCAGAGTTTAGCCTTTTTTTAATAGACTCTCTTGCGAGCATTTGATTGACTTTAATAAACTTTCCATAAGTAGAGAGGAAATCAAGTATTCTAATATTTTCCCACCATTCAATATTATTTTTCAGCATCTGGGTTCCCGGTTCAACGTCTTTGAAAAGTTGATTTCTCCGATGAGCAAAAGTTACTCCTCTCCTGAAAAAAGACTTCATTTGTTTTCGAATATTCTCAACATTGGATTCTCTTTCTTCATGCTGTATTTCAGTTCGCTCGGTTTCTCTGCCTGATGGATCACCCACTTTACCAGTAGCACCTCCCACAAGGGGGAATATATTATGACCCCTCAAATTAAAATGCAGGAGGACCATCAAAGGTAGAAGATTTCCAATATGAAGCGATCTGGCAGAAGGATCAGCTCCACAGTAGAGACTGAGCCTTCGCTTAGAGCAAAGTTGTGAGAGTTCAGGTTCATGAGTACATTGAGATAATAGGCCACGCTTTTTCAAATGGTTCAAGATAGGATCATCTAAATCACGCCTACAGTCTTCAGTCGTGACATCAATACCGTATTTAGTTAAAATTTGTAAAGTGGAGTTCCTCCTTTTAAATAATTGGCAAGAAAGAGTTCCGACTTGTAAAATTTTAACTTTCATCATCTCAAGATCCAAGAATACTTTAACACTTGTTTCTGATTATGTATTAGTCGAGAATTCGAGACCTCGAGTATCCATTAGAATGCCACCCAACTCGCTAAGATTTTTTTTTTTCCTTCTGCAAAGTAACAACAACCAGATTTATTGACATCCCTTGCCGGACTTTTAGTCTCATGTATTGGAGGCCACTCTAATCTGGAAGAAAAACAAATGAAAGATTTATGTTCAGCCCTTTCATGCCAGTGGTGAATTGGCCCTACCTTCTTTCTAACATATTAATCTAGTCCAACCTAACTGTTAATCGGTAGTATTTTTGAACAATTAAATATAGCTCTACGTTGTATCTAACTAAATTCTATGAGTAGACTACAAATTGCACACTTGAATGTTAATTATATTGTAGACGTGTATATGTGGTTGGCTGCCTCATAATCATTGTAATAATGAGGGCGCCCATCGCTGGCTTCGATTTCATGGGTTCGATGTCTACGATACAGTACTCATGTTACGGCCTTAACCACCACAAAGATCAAATGATGATATCTAGTGGAACTTAATAGAAACCATGTTTGATATTCGTCTAGATACACAGGAAAACAAAACAGATAATTCGTTTTCTGACAACTAGGATGGGAAAAAGGCAACAAAAGCCACCTTTTGCTTTACCTAGCTGCATGCATAAGACAAGTGACCAACTAAGTTGAATACAACAGCTCCAAGACTTCCTGATTTTACAGAATTTGCCAACAATTCAGGTAGTTTATTGAGCCACTTCAACCTTGTGGTAGTTCTTGCATTAAAGACGCTGATTAATCTATGTAGCCTAGGATGGGAAGTCACGCGAAAATAAAATGTAGCTTCGAGAAATGAGAAATAACTCTGTCAAAATGGAAACAACCGCGCGGTTCCGAGAAAGGAATTCCGGAAGGTTACGGTGGACAGGATATGATCCAATATTCCGGTTTGCTCTGTGTTCCGATCGGTTCCGAGATTGCTAGAGCCAATGAGAGTAGAATTGATTACCTCAGTGCTTCTCCAGACTGAAGATCCCCCATCATCTGGTCAGTATTTTAATCCTTTCCTTGTCACTGTCTCAATATTTCTCTGTCAAGAGTTCGATTTCCAGGCCTTCAATAAACAGCATAATCCTTAATACAATGCTTACTCACACAGTATTGAGAGCTGGAACTAAGAGAACCTGCTCTACCCTTTCTGTCGTCAGAGGGTTGGCCACGGTCTCGCAGAATCAACCCAGGCTGAAGTCATTCAAAGTGTATCGTTGGTCTCCTGATACGCCGGAAATTAAGCCACATATGCAAGAATACAAGATTGATCTGAACGAATGTGGTCCCATGGTTTTGGATGCTTTGCTCAAGATCAAGAACGAACAGGATGCTACACTTACCTTCCGTAGATCGTGTCGTGAGGGTATTTGTGGATCATGTGCTATGAACATTGGTGGTAGAAACACTTTGGCATGTTTATGCAAGATCGACCAGAATGAGAGCACGGAACTCAAAATTTATCCTCTTCCTCACATGTTTGTAGTCCGAGACCTAGTGCCTGATTTAACACACTTTTACAAGCAATACAAATCGATCCAACCATTTTTACAAAGAGATTCGGTGCCTAGCGATGGCAAAGAAAATTTACAATCTATTGAGGATCGTAAGAAGTTGGATGGATTGTACGAGTGTATCTTGTGTGCCTGCTGTTCTACGTCTTGCCCGTCTTATTGGTGGAATCAACAGGAATATTTAGGCCCCGCGGTTTTAATGCAAGCCTATAGATGGTTGATCGATTCCCGTGATCAAGCTTCTGTGGCAAGAAAAGAAATGTTGCAGAATTCAATGTCACTATACCGCTGTCACACAATCATGAACTGTGCTCGTACTTGTCCGAAAGGCTTGAATCCAGGTAAAGCCATTGCGGAAATCAAAAAACAGCTTGCCTTTGACTAAGTTTTTTAGGTACACTTATTTATTACAACGATTCTATCCACATTTTCATCTGCCTTGAACTTCAGGCTTCTGTAAAACTTGATTTGTATATCAAGGTACTACTAAGTGCGAACGTACTGGCCAACTTAGCAGAAATGAGTTTTCAAAGAGTAGTAACTGTCTTGCTCCATGTTTCGCAGCCCACATCTCGAACGGAAGTGTCCTCTTGCTTCCAAACCTCGCGCGACAAGTCGCCGGAACATAACAAATCTGGAGTAGCTAGTCAACTTGTCGTATATATGACACACTGTGGGCCACTCTTGTTTCCCAATCTTGACTTATCTAGGAATTTATCAAAAAGGCTTTTTTTGTGCTATATTTCATACTACAACTGTTTTATAATGAGCGGCCAACAATCGCTTAATCGTTTTTTTAGTGCCAGAAAACCTGAAATCGTTAATTCAACTTCCAAGAAGCTAATATCGCAAAAACGAACTACAGAGACTGACTATTCTCCTTTGAAGCGAACCAAAAACTCAACTATGCTAGAATGTGGTGACCTAAATTCTCCCCACTTAGCAAAGGTTGGCTATCCCGATTTGGAAAAGGACACTGTTGATTCAAATATTTTGGTTGAAGCTGAGAGCTTGCTAAAACTAGAGTCCAAATACCATTCTGACAGTCCTGATCTTCCCCAATCACAGGAAATTTTTTACAGTTCGTTGACAAATATTTTTGAAAAACTAGAGCAAGAGCCTGCCAGGCTGAAAAACCTAGCAATTGCCAGCGAGTTTTTTCTTCAAATATTGCGATCAAACCATAAACGTACTCTGGTGGAGGTAATATACCTTATGATTAACAGGTTGGGACCGGATTATGAATTAGATTTGGAGCTGGGTCTTGGCGAAACGTTGCTTGTAAAAGCTATTGCTGAAGGCACCGGCAGAACACCTCAACGAATTAGATCAGAGCTTCATAAGCTTGGTGACATCGGACTTGTAGCCCAAAATTCAAGATCAAGACAGCCTACTATGTTTAAATCAAAACCCCTCACTATTCATTCTGTGTTTGAAAACTTGACTAAAATTGCTAAGTCTTCAGGAAATGCATCACAAGCCCGAAAAATTGGGTTAATTAATCAGATGTTAACTACGTGTGAAGGATCTGAAGCTAAATTTCTAATGAGATCTTTGGAGGGAAAGCTTAGAATTAATTTTGGTGAGAAATCTGTGTTGGTTGCGTTATCAAAAGCGTTTTCTGAGTACGAACATGAATTGTCAAGCAAAAAGGGCCACGTAAGCCCTCAGGAGTTAGTTGACGCAGAAGAAGCCATTAAAAAGGCTTTTAGTCAGATTCCAAACTATGAAATTATTGTCGACGAAGCTTTGAAATATGGAATATCCAACCTTGCTACACATTGTACATTGAAGCCTGGTATTCCCCTTAAGCCTATGTTGGCAAAGCCAACAAAATCCATAACTGAAGTCTTAGACCATTTTCACGGTCAAGAATTTACATGTGAGTATAAGTACGACGGCGAACGCGCGCAATTACATGTTCAGGAGGACGGTACTGTGAAGATATACTCTAGGAATTCTGAAGACATGAGTCAAAGGTATCCAGATTTAATAGACGTTGTCAGCCAAATAAAAACCCAATGCAACGGAGTAATTACGTTGATCTTAGATTGCGAATGTGTTGCATGGGATGGTGAAAAGGGCAAAATTTTACCCTTCCAGGTTCTCTCTACGAGAAAGCGTAAAGATGTAAATGCCAAAGACATTAAGGTCCAAGTTTGTCTGTTTGCATTTGACATACTTTTCTTAAATGGCAAATCGCTTTTGGAACTTCCCTTAAAAGAGCGAAGGAAAATACTTCATGAAAATGTTAAGCCTATCGAAGGAAAATTTCAGTTTGCAGAAGCCATGGATGCAGATAATGTTGCAGAAATACAACATTTTTTGGATCAATCAGTGAAAGATTCATGTGAAGGTCTGATGGTAAAAATGTTAGATGGAGATAAATCACATTACGAACCTTCAAAGAGATCTGTCAATTGGTTAAAGCTAAAAAAAGACTACTTGGAAGGTGTTGGCGATTCTTTAGACCTAGCAGTTGTGGGAGGGTATATAGGAAAGGGTAAAAGAACTGGATGGTATGGCGGCTTCTTATTAGCCTGTTACAACGAAGACAGTGGTGAATATGAAACTTGCTGTAAAATAGGGACTGGATTTAGTGAAGAAATGCTTCAGACGCTGTCTGGCACGTTAAAACCAACCGTTATTCAACAACCGAAACCTTTCTACGTTTACGATGCATCGCCTGACGTCTGGTTTGAGCCAACACTAGTTTTTGAAGTTTTGACTGCCGACTTGTCCCTCTCTCCTGTGTATAAGGCAGGAATCAACTTCTTCGGGAAAGGCGTTTCTTTGCGTTTTCCGAGGTTTATACGGGTCAGAGATGATAAGAGCCCAGAACAAGCTACCAGCAGTGATCAAATTGTGGAATTATACCAGAAACAAGCTCATGTTTAAGCCCTGTTCTTTTTCTTTTTTTTTTTTTTTTTCTTTTTCTTCTAGTGTTCTATTGTGTTTTTTCAAAACGAGAGTCAAAGATGTTTCTTCAAATAGACAATAGTGAGTACTACTGATTATTGACTATTGACATCTTTACTGATGCTAAACCAATCTAAGTTAGACATCTAAACTAGGCTTTGGGATTTAGCTCAGATCTCCAAAGAACATGAATTTTACCACCATTATGTAATGGTTATCAGCCCAGCATTTAAATGACAAGATAAGAACAAGATCGGAACCTCCAGCAATAATATCGAGAAACTTGAAGCGCAAATATTAGCTCTCTAAGAGATTATAGTTTCTTAGGAATGTGAAGCCTCAGGTGAATTTAGATCGCTTTGCTTATTAATATTCGTAAGTAGTTCATTGCTGGTCAAATTCGGTGATTTTTGAGTGCCCGTTTGTTTGGACTTTTCTTTTCAGCATTTGTGGACTCAAATATACACGATCATCGGAATTATATTGACGACTCGTGTTTCGTTTGAACTCACATTCTAATATACATACATAAATTTCTTTGGTAAAGATTATTCAAAGAGAAATGTGGCAGTAAAAAGTAAGAAACAGGAAAACCTTTTATTCTTGTTAGCTGATTGCAGCTTGACAATTTTAAGTTAACCAGATGTGACTATAAAGATGCAATGCTCTTAAGCTACTCCTTTCTGGAAGACACGAGCTTTCAGCAAAAATGTATCTCTCAATTCGTTAAAATCAAAAAAAGGTTTTGTCCATTAAGCCGTTTTTGTCATTCGTAAAATCATCAATTTGACATCGCTTTGAGATTAAGGGATACTCAATCTTGATCGTAGATTCTCAAAGGCTAGTGACTAGCTGAATCTATACTAAGATTATCAGAAATTGAATCAACAGCTTGTATTGGCGTTTCTGTAATGACTTCCTTTCTTGGGTCAACAAGGCGCCCCTTGGCCAAGATTTCAGTATCATCATATTGCATCTCTGTTTCCAGCTCCTGAATGACTTCAGAGCATAGTTTAGAAACTCCATTCGAACTTTGGTTTTCTGATGACAAAGCTCCTTCTTTTTTTATCATTGTAAAATCTTCACTGACCCTGTAGTCAGCATCCACTGAACTTTCTGAGATAGCCGACGGTACAGTAATGAGCTGCCAAATATCCTCAATAAACAATTCAAAGCAAGAATTAGGTTTTTCAAATGGTTCACTAACAGTTTTAGGTAGTCTTCTACCTCGTGGTCCTTTTATTCTGCCAGTGACGGTATTCTTCAATGGTTGAATTTCAGAGACAGAGGTACCATCGTAGTCATGCTTCACCTCAGATTCTGTTGCAGATTCCATATCAACGGAAGATCCTGTGGCGACACTGTGTACTACCATACCTGGAAGTGCCATCCCAATCATACCATTCAGATTTTTTATGAACTGAGCATTTAAATTAACATCTTTTGCATGTGTATGTGCATGTGCTTGTTCGAAAGGCGGTTTTGATTGCTTATGATCAGTGGTGGTGGCTTTAGGAGGATGTTCAAAATGGGGCTCTGATCTCAAAGAAGCGTTAGTACCCTGTTGTCTATTCTCAAACATTTGTTGGAATGCCGCAATTTTTGAAGAAGGCTTTTTGGAAGCAGTATGCTTTGTTTGTGAACCAGCTTCTAACTCTGTTGAAAGTCTATCTACGATAGTCGATTCTGTCATTTTCGATGGCTTTGTTTCTTCAGTAAGACCTACTTTTGACAGTTGCATTTTATTGGAGGATTCATCAATTTCCTCTTCTACTTTTCCAATTTGAGATTCAATAAGTGTTTCCTCACCAAGTGGCGCTGTATACGATACTCCACTATCATCCATACCGTCAACACTGGGATCTGATAAAGGTTGCTGGATATGTGACCCTAAATAGGATGTACTGCTTCCGTCTTGAGCCGATCCAGTATCTTTTTTTGTGGATCTGACAGGCCTTTTAGAAGGGACCGCTGGAAGGTGTTCGATCTTTCCACCTTTGTTCTCGGAAGAGAAATCCAGTGGCAGCATGTCGGAACGAACGTTTCTGTCTTGGAAATCAAGACTGTCTTCACTGATAGCATGACCAGTTAAGCTGAACTGTTCGTCAATGGGCGAATCGGCTTCCGAGTGGTGGTTTTGTAAGTGTGATAACTTTTGTTCGGACGTTGTTTCCTTTGGAGCAGCCTGTGACATCTGCAAAGCTGCCAGATTCTTATCTGAACCTACCGACTCGGGGATAACATGGTTCTTTGGATCAGTAGGATTCGATTTCTCGCTTGACCCTTTATCCTCCACTAATGGGCCTTTTCTTTTGGGTCTGCGAGGAATTTCAGGTACTGAGATTTTGGGTGACTCATCGTAAGGCATTGATAAGCTTCTATCATGGTTAAAGAGCAAAGTATTAGTTGCTACATCTGGACAGCCATCTGGCAAATTAGAGAACTCGCTAGACTCTTTTCTTACGTTAGCATCGAGCAATTCTTCCTTTGGATCAGAAGCTGGAGACATAGCGGAACCGAGATGTTTTAGATTTTTGAAGCACTTGGTCTTTGGAGTTAATATGCGCGAATACTAGTACCCAAGTAGTTAAGTAAGCATGAAGTGCAAAGACATTATGTGACAAGGGTAGATTCAAGGAGAAGTAACACTAATAAAATTTAAAAAGAAATAAAGTGGAAACAACTAGATTATTAATTTACTAGCTAAATACTGCCATATAAAATCAAGACAGTCAGCTAAAAGTGTTTCAACTATGAGTAGTTCAATCTAAATATGTCATTGAACACATAGTACGAATTTCCATCTGGTAACAGGTGGAAGCACTGTGAATAGCGCTGTGGGTTAGTTTCTTCATCGATAAGTAGTTCTCCTGTAACCAAAACCAAGATGTCTCCATTTGGAGATGCAGGCTGGGCGTCTAAGGTGGACACACGGTGTTGGACTTTTTGAAAAGGCAAACTGACCAATTTCTCAACTATGTCTCGAGCACCCTGCAACTGAGATGATTCGAATGTTAACATAGATTGATCCCTCTTATGTGTGGTTAATACCTCTTCAAACAAAAAAAAAATAGAAAAAAAAAAGAAACTTACGTAGAGATTTCCAAGCTGTGTTCTGTCAGAGTCAAACTTTTCGTAATAAAAGGTTGTAAACTGTTGGGCGACCTGGTTAAAATCAATGGAGGACATGTTGTGTTCTACGCTAGAAACTCCAGATGTTTTATTGGTCGGGAAGTCACTAAAGATTGGTCGAAAATGTTAAAGGTCCTCTCTCCCAAATGGTTTATTCTGTTCGCGAATCAAAATTGTGCGGACAATTCTGCACCAGTAAAAAGTGGTACTCAGAAAAATAATTAAGCACATGAACGATCTATCAGTCAACTAGTCATTGCAACTAGGGTCTGTATCTCAAGCGTTACCCACATTCAGTTTGGCTTTCCCCAACTTACCAAATGGATTAAAGTAAGTCTTAGAGAATTACCTCGCAATGCAGTTATTTTACGCTTGCATTATCCCTTGAACAAAGAACCAGCCCCGCTTGTCGTTCCTGGATTTTTTTCTGGTAAGCAAGAAGAGCCAATGGAGCGCCAGTCATCTTCCTTGCTTTCGTCTTATTCGATGCTACTAATTTGACTCCGTGTTCTTCTGGCAAATCAGTCAAAAAGAGACTGGTTATGATAATTCCTTGATATGTGGAGATAAGTTGAATGAACTTTTTCAAGCAGCATCTAGCCTAGCGATATCTACCGATACAAAAAAGCAATTGTCTCTTCAGATGGCTCATTGTGAAATTGAGAACTTCTTTAGAACTTTTTACACAGATAGTTTTGCTCAACTTTCTTTACTGGGTTGTGAGAAAACGAATCATATATATATAATTGTTGCCAAAAAACTGTAACCATGAATAGAATAAGTTTTTGAAAGCACAAACTCTTTTTTCAACGTGCATTCCCTCTTCCTTAATAACAAGGAAAGAACATTTTCTGCTTTGCAGTTTTCGCCAAAGCTGAGAGCTGGTGGATTCCTAAAGTAAGTTATTCCGATTCTGGAGCTGCATCGTTTGGTGGGCTTCCGAGACTTGCATTTCTTTTTTTTTTATGCTCATTTTACCCTGCCAGAATTTGTTTTGAAATTACACGTTTTTTCTTAACCTTTCAGAAGCCGTCAACTTTGCTAACACGTACATGTCGTACAGACTATTTCAAATCGACGCAGGAGTTCAGAACTATGAGTGGGGAAATATTGGATCAAAGTCGGTTGTGGCCCAATTTGCTCACAATAGCACTCCTTCAAAAGTTGAAATTGATCCAAGTTTACCCTATGCTGAATTATGGATGGGAACTCACCAGTCAATGGCGTCTGTAGACCACAAGACTGGAACGTCTCTAAGGGATCTAGTCGAGAAAAGACCAGAAGAATTTTTGGGAGCTCAAGTAATCAACAAGTTCAGATCTACTAGAGAAATTCCGTTTCTTTTAAAAGTGCTGTCAATTGGAAAGGTACTTTCTATCCAAGCTCATCCTGATAAAGAGTTGGCACAAAAGCTGCATTTTAGAGATCCCAAGAATTATCCTGATGATAATCATAAACCAGAGATGGCTTTAGCTGTGACAGAGTTTGAGGGTTTTTGTGGATTTAAACCTCTGGAGGAACTGGATTCCCTACTTCAAAAGATACCTGAGTTTAGGGAAATTGTAGGAGAGGAACTGGTCCATTTGTTCCATGAAAATATTTTCACAGGCAAAGTGAAAATGGATTCTCAAGAGGATCATAAGAATAGAAAACTTTTACAGCAAGTATTCTCAAAAGTCATGAATTTGCCTGATAGTAAAGTCTACATGAACACCAAATCGCTGGTAAAACGTACATATGACGAACCCGAGTTGTTTGGCCACGAACTCTGTAAGCTAATACAGAAGATGCAAAGTGATTTTCCGTATGACATCGGTCTTTTTTGTGGGTGTCTCATGCTGAATCATTGCATTCTTCAGCCCGGAGAGGCCATGTTTTTGCAAGCCAGGGATATACATGCTTATATTCGTGGGGACATTGTAGAGTGCATGGCCGCATCTGACAACGTGGTTAGAGCAGGCTTCACTCCTAAGTTCAAAGACGTTAATGTTCTAGTTGACATGCTGACCTATTCCTATGAAGATGTTGAAATGCAAAAAATGAGACCAGAGATATTTACTCGTTCGCACGGAAACGGATACGACAATCTTTATGATCCTCCAATTGAAGAGTTCGCCGTCCTACAGACTATCTTAAATGAAAAGAATGGAAGAAGAGAGGTGGAAGGATTGCAAGGTCCATCAATTTTAATTGTCACAAAAGGTGAGGGTTCCATACAGATTCAAGATGAGAATGATTCCAAACTGAAATGCAAGCCAGGATTTATATTCTTTATTCAGCCAGAAGTAAAGATCCAGTTGATTAGTTCCTCTGACGACTTTGTAACTTATAGAGCATTTTGTGAGGTCAACCAATAGATTATCGGTTTAGATTTCATTCAAAGATTGCTTGAAGCTTCATTTTTTCACTTACCCCTAAGTGTAATTATTATCTTAGGTAATCACATTTTGTTGAGCTTTTTGGGTTTCAATACGTTGTCATAGAATATACTCTTATTAACCTTCTAAAGCCTCGTTTATAAATTTAACTGAAATTGTCCTTTCCTGATTGTCTCCAGCCGGTTTGCACAGATATCAAATTCAAGAAGAATTTGCTGGATTTATTGTCTTGTTAAATACTCGAGTCGACTTTCCTTAAAACATGAGAGATTGCAAACTCAAATTTCCTATTCAATCTCTTTAACACTGTGATGACTACCCTGTTTCAGTCCTAGGTATGAGTCTGTCTTACTCTTGGTTGGTCCTGCATTTTTTTTTGTCCGAGTCCCATTCTGACCATTGATTTTTTTTTAAGTTAGTACTAGTGTGTTTGGCAATCTACTCAGTACAGGACAGTAGGCCTCACTTTTGCAAACAGACCAGTCAGAAATACTGCAGCTAATAATGTTAAAAAAAATCTTCCTATTAAAATCAGCCTATCATATTTCTTACTTATCGCCAACAATTGGAGTGTCTTCGCATAGTATCATGGGAAAGTTGAGTACTCTCTATTGCCGTTTGACCCACCATCGATCTGCTGTGTGTGATTCGGAAAAGCATTTGGAATACATGCGTAACCCAATTTCATATAGATCAGAATCTTATAAGGCGGTAAACAATTCTAACAAGGTAATAAACAGTGAGCAAGAAATTGATTATTTTGAGAAGTTAGTAGAGAACAGCATATTAAGGCAATGTTTGGGTGAGGTCGGGGTCGTAGACAACCAACGAGAGTCTAGTAGTAGCACCGTTGAAGAAGACCTCGAGAATATGCTGCAACTAATGATATTAAGGGACCTGGACTCGGTGGGGCAAGCTGTTCAGCAACGAAGAGGACTTGAGGAATCTGCCTTTAGCGATGAAAAGATCCCTAAAGACAGGTTGAGTACAATAGACGAAGAAGAATCTTGTCAAATAGTTCAAGACTCTGGAAAACTACTGGATTCGCATCACAATATGCATAGTCCAGCCAACCTGTCGCACAAACAAAATGAGTTAATCGATATTATTACCCAAACAAGTCGACTAATTTATGATCTACAAGAGTTTCGGGATAATACAATGACGGCTTAAGGGCAAAGGGACATTGCAATATTTCCTTTCTATTTTGACTGATGGATTGTTCACTATATACATGACTAAATTGAGTACTCTCGGTCTATTTATTCTTTGTTTGTGTATACTTGAAGCTTTTTCTTGTTGGAGCAAATTCACCCAATTTTGAACCAACCATATCATCTGTCACTTGAAACTGCACATAGTCTTTGCCATTATGAATTTGGAATTTGACTCCGACAAACTGGGGCAGAATCGTACATGATCTAGCATTTGTTCTGATGGCGGAACCTGATTTCAGAGATTCTGCTATCGGTAAGGGGACGATATGGGGGCCTAAGTCAAATTGTTAGTCCCTGTTACTGAATAAAAATTTCATATGCTTCCATTTTACCTACCTTTCCAAGCCGATCTGCGGAGTAGTACAGTAGCTGCTTTCATTTACTCGTTAGTTAATTACTTGTATCCTAAAAAAAATCTGAGATAATCGAAGTGTTGAATAGTGGTGTTGGGATGTAAACTCCAGTTTTTTCCTGGACTAGAGAATAACTGTAGGCATCATAGTCTCAATTGATCATATATGTTTGCTGCTAGATTTGATCCTGGAACGACTAGTAAGCCCGTAAAAACTCTAAACTCAGATAGAGATGACGAGAGTTATAGTGTGAAATGCAGCACTGAGGTAGTCACATCCAGCTCAGCAGGTATTGGTGGAAAAAGAAAATATGAAAGTTTCCCGAAAACTATTCAAGATAGTACTAGAAAGAGAAAAGTCAAAGGAGGCAAGACGATCAAATGCAAGAAACCTAAGACAAAAGATTTACGCTCATCTGAATGTAACGAAAGTGTACTCCCTGTCGATCCTGATGAAGATACTAGATCAATGATTGAAGTAGAGAATGAGCATACGCAAGCGCTTGAAACACATCAAGGACAAAAGAAGACTGAAGAAATTAGGGATGGTGCAGGTGATCAAGTTGACATTAAACACTTAAAAGTTTTTCATCGGTTTCAACAAACAATGAAACTAAAGGGACGCCAGAAACTCTATCAGCCGAATGAAGGACAGGAAGAAAAAGTAAAAGATCATATGTTACAACAAAAAGAGTCTGAGAGACATGACCTTATTTCATTACCACAACCTGAACTTCCTCAAGATAAAGTTCTTTCTTCTTTGGCTACACTAAATCAAAAAATCGACTGGCTTGCAAAACCTATATATTATACAACTAGAGCTACACTTCCCTTCCAGAAACTTAACTTGCCCCCTTCTTTATTGAAAAATATATTGCAGAAATTTGGATACAAAGAAGCTTTTAGTGTGCAAATTTCTGTTATCCAAGCGCTGCAACATGATATCAAACAGACCAGGATCTCTAATAGCATACCAGGCGACCTGTTGGCAAATGCACCGACTGGATCAGGAAAGACTCTAGGCTACTGTGTACCTATTGTCCAGGCAATACTTGGGAGACGGGTATCCAGTATAAAATGTATTATTCTGGCACCTACCAAGCCATTGGTATCCCAAGTTTATTCCACTTTGAATCAGCTATGTACGGGCACGGATTTAAATGTCATGGAGTTGAGAAATGATACTGTTGATAATGAGAAAATGAGACTTACCAGCTACGAATTACCGAATTATCCAGATATAATTGTTAGCACGCCAGGTAGGCTTCTTGAACACCTCAATGCTAATCGATTGAAACTGCATTGTTTGCGTTTCCTTGTTGTTGACGAAGCTGACCGAATTTTACACTCTACTTCTTTCGATTGGTGCGCTCCATTGTTACGGAAAATCAACAATGATCGGTCTACAAGTTACGGTAAATCCGGGAAGTCTTTGTCTGCTTTAAACTTGAGTGTAGTCCCTTGCCAAAAGTTAGTATTTTCTGCCACTTTAACTACCGATGCTGAAAAACTGTCCCATTTGCAGCTGTACAGACCAAGACTGTTAGTTGTTAACGATCATGGAGTAGAATCAGGGAAAGACGGTTCCTCAGAACTGTACCAGCTCCCTCCCTCATTGGATGAATTATCTTTAACTCTCTCCAATACTGACGGTGTTGAATTCTTTAAGCCACTGATTTTGTTTAAACTTTTGACAGAATATGTGTACCGAGCACGTATGGGAGACATGAATGTGAGTGTGCCATTCAAAGCAAATGTTCTTGTCTTCATTCGCTCTAATGAGGCTAGTGCTAGAATGGAAAAATTGCTAGACTTATTGGCTGAAGCCTTTCGCAAAAAGCTTAGAGTTAAATCTGTGAATTCACTATTGGATCCAGAAACCCGAGAGCGGCGTTTTCATGACTTTACAAGAAATAAGATAGACGTTTTGGTGGCAACGGATGTAATGGCAAGAGGAATGGATTTACCCAATATTAACCACGTCATAAATTATGATCTTCCTGGTTCTACACGCGAGTATGTCCACCGCGTTGGTAGAACTGCCAGAGCTAATAAATTTGGCGTTGCCACATCATTTGTGCTCGGAGACGGCGACAGGCAATGGTTGCGAAGGTTAACCCAAAGTGGTGTCATCAATCGAAATGGTAAGACTTTGAACGATATACCTGTCACCGAGGAGATTGAGACAAGGCTAGAAACGTCATATCAGGATACCAACATGGAAGAAGACGGGATCCCAAAATTTCTACTCGCATTGACAGAACCAGAAAAACTGATTTACACTGAGGTTCTAGCAGAGCTGGGATACGAAATTAAACAGCACAAGTCTTAATGAGTAAGGCTTTGAATACTACTCCCTATAAATGGTCCTATCTCTATACTTATAATCCAGTAACTCGATAACTGCAGGGTAGCTGAGCTTTTCTTGATTATGTCATCAAACCGGATCAAATGGAATCTTCTTGGGCAGCTATGTAGTCGACAGCCTGCTGTACAGTCTTAATTTCGTCAGCCTCATTGTCAGGTATCAAGATAGAAAATTCGTTCTCCAACTCAAGAAGTACTTCAACAGTGTCAAGTGAATCTAGTCCTAAGTCTTTCGAAAATGAGGCGGCGGGAGATATCGTGCTTCCCTGCTTGACGTTATCATAAGACTCTAATATCTCAACAATTCTGTCGTAAATTATCTCCTTTGTCAGGCTCGGAGTGGAAGAGTACGTTCTTAGAGGAATCATGGTTCTTGCGTATGATGGCCTGAATAAAGGGGAGGTGTACTTTGAAAGATTCCATTTGGACTTGCTGAATGCCGTTCTCAAAATAGGATGATTGAATCTATTCATGATACACAGTGCTTGAACAAGAAAATTATGTCTCCAATTTGATAGTTGGCCTCAACCAATAGGTACGTTCCTTATTGAAAGCTGTGGGTGTGTACCAGCCAAGGTGTAGCTTCTGGGTAGTGCAGTGTATCTTTTTTTTCAAACTTCCACAACGTTAGTAGGTAATATTAATCAACAGATATCATTCACGATGTTCAAGTTTGTGATAGGGAAAGTGGTGAGCCCCATGCGGCTATACACATCTACGAGTTCAATAAGAAGAATTACACTGGGAAATTTTGTTAATTTCAATTCTTTTTGGGTTAGACCGTTGTTAATATCAATTCCTAGTCAACAAAGATATGCTACCTTAAATCAGATAAAACGAGGCGGAGGAAAGAGAAGGATTAGGCGTGCGACTGAATCGCCTGACTTGGAAATGTGCCCTCTTAAAAAAGGTGTTGTTGTTCGTGTAATGATTTTAAAGCCTAAGAAACCTAATTCAGCCCAACGAAAAGCTGCTCGAGTACGTCTTTCCAATGGTAAGGTAATATCAGCATACATTCCCGGGGAGGGCCACAATGCACAAGAACATAGCGTAGTATTTGTCAGAGGTGGTAGAGTAAAAGACTTGCCTGGCGTTAAGTATCACCTTGTTAGGGGAGCCATGGATTTGAGCGGAGTTGCCAACAGGGTCAATGCACGATCCAAGTATGGTGTTAAAAAGCCTGCAAAGGAGTAATTAAAAAGAGTTTGTACATATTATCGCAGAGTTATTAGGCAGCTATCTAGCCGTTTTATTCTTATTCTTGCTTGTAGTTGGCAGTATAGCATTTCTTCTCTGAGCAAATCACTGAGGATGGTAGAGCTATCGTATTCGCGCTTTATTCGAATCAGGTTACGGTGACCATCATTGGCATTTCTCCTTATTCTATTAACTGTTTGTTTTCATTATCTAGCATTCCTTAATCCAACATACGGAGAAAATGCTTCAATTAGATGCAAAAAATCTTTTGGTAGAAGATGCTTTTCTCGAGGCGTTTGACACTGATTACGTTCCAGCTACATTAGACAGAATTATCACTGATTTTGATTTTACTACTTACCATATTTCAACTCCTGAGTCTAAAGAAAAATTACTTTTTTCGATCAACATCAAATGCTGGAATGACCTTGTCAAATATGGCGTGTTTCAAATATTGAAAGATAAGTATGATGAGTTGATTATACTCACGGAACCTGAGGCTGGATGGAATTTTAGTTTATATGTCGACCTGACTCAATTCAAACTCGCAAACAACGAAAACAAGAAAGAATTAGCATCGAGGTTATCTCTGCTAAAATCGCATTGTTTCTCAGCTCCGTTTTACAAGGCATTTAACAGACACGATATCTTGGCTGCCGAGGGGCCAGTTGATCCAAACAATATTTATGGCGAAGATATTAGTACTGTCACCGAAGAGGTATTCGTTTTGAATTATCGTGACTCGGAGGTTATATACATTAAACCATCGAATGACCGGGTTACTGTTATTTTCTCCACAGTTTTCAGAGATGAAACGGATAAGGTATTTTCCAAAGTGTTCCTTCAAGAGTTTAGCGATGCCAGAAAACGTTCCATTCAAACGGCTCCGCAGGTGATAAACTCACATAGAGAACCGCCATTGGAAATCCGTAACCTTACAAGCAATCCTTTTAATGAGACAACCGGTGAAGAGAAGACGTATATTACATTTGTACTCTTCCCTAGACATTTTTCCTCCGTGGATGTAAGATGGAACACTATTCAACACATCCAATTGTTTCGCTCATACTTTCATTATCACATCAAGATAGTTAAATGCTTTTTACACCAGCGAATGCGTTATCGCGTAAGTGAGTTCATGAAAGTATTGAACCGTGCTCGTCAGGATAGCATAGATGAAGAGAAGGAAAGGAAGACAGTAAGTGGCCGGAGATTTGAATTAAGAAGTTAAGTTTGGATTGTGTACTCGATTTATGTAGTTTTTTCGTCAATCAGGATTACTCTATGGTATACTGTTTCGTATACTGTTTGTTTCTCTCGCTTGGAAAGATTCGAGCAGTATGTTGTAAGTCTCAACAATAAGAAAGAGATTCAACATTTTTGATCTGGAAAATTTACAACAGCGTAAAACCTGGAGACACTTTCTTTTATTCCATGCCGGGGTGCAATATAATAGAAGAAGGCAAACACGTTTTGGTTCGTCTTCCTTCAGAAGCGGTGAAAGTGGTACTACTGAAAGGCGACTCATGTATCTCTTTGGGAAAGTTTGGAACATTCTCAGTTTCAGGTGTATTAGGATATAAGTTTGGGCAAAGCTTTGAAATTTTGGAGAACAAGTTGGTGAAACCGGTTTGCAGTCTCATTGACGACTCAAAACCGTTACTTTTGGAGGATAGCAACACGTTTAGCGAGAATAATCAAAATCTAATAAATACCGGATCGCTGGTTCAAAAGCTAAGTACTCAAGACATCGAAGAGCTCAAGAAACAAGGGAAAGGCCAAGATATCATCAACCAAATCATAGCTGGCCATGACTCTTTTGGGAAGAAGACTCAATATTCCCAAGAAAAATACTTGAAACGAAAACAAGAAAAATTTTTACGCCGATTTACTATAGATTATCTCGGTGCAAGTGAAATGTTACAATATTACAGACTTAAGGATCCTCAAAGGGTTCTTGACATGAGCAATGAGTCTTTGGGACTTATTCTGAGCTATGCTAACATTCGCCCAGGTGGCAACTACATACTAGTCGATGAAACCGGAGGTGTTCTCCTGTATGCCATGTTAGAGAGAATGGAAAATGAAGGATCAATTTTGGTAGCCCATGAAAATGAGCACCCTAATTTAATAGCGCTTAACTACTCTAACTATTCTCCAGAGCTACTGGAAAAGATGGTTAGTAATCTCAACTGGTTACAATTTTTGGAAGCGGACACACAGAGGCCGCAATGGAATAACTATCCTCAAGAAAAAATTGACAGGTTAACTCCTCCTCGTCGCTCACATTACTTACGAAAGAAAAGGGCTGCTGACAGAGTTAATAATATTTTGGACACTGTTGAACAAGGAAATTTTGACGGTTTGATATACGCATCGACGCTATACCCCCCAACTCTAATTCCAAGGATACTAGATACTTTGGGCGGGTCTCGCCCGGTAGTCATTTACAGCCCCTTTAAGGAGATCTTGAGTGAAACGTTTCATGTTCTACAGAAAGACTATAGAATTCTGGCACCTAGTATTTATGAGACGCGTGTGAGACAGTATCAGACAATTATAGGCCGAATTCACCCATTGATGACAACTAAAGGAGGTGGTGGTTACGTTTTGCACGCCACTCGAGTTATACCAAAAGAAGGAGGTGTAACTGCAGTTGGAAGAGGAATCAAAAGCAAACGGTTGAAGTTGGACGACCCCAAAGTAGAGACGAGACAACCGTTGGAATGAAAAATGGAGTTTTTTCAACGTTGTTTTTTAAAAAGTTCAATAATTGTAGTCATTAGTTTGCGTTTAATACTAGATTCAATGTCTGTTCGAAAACCGATTACATTTCTAGGCCTAAAAGCAGAATCTAAACGTAATCCCACCACCCATGACTCGTCCAGTAACGATCTTGTGTACTGCCCTTGCTCTCTGGAACCTATCTCTAGTATGAACACCTTGCATTGAGAGGGTATTATGTAATATGTTACCATGGCCTTGAACACAGGAAGATCTCCCTCTAACGCAAGCCTTGGTTCATACAACCTTACAGACTTTTCTACTTCCTCTTGTTTTTCCAATTCATGAGTTGGAATGTAAGGCGGATTTGAAACAACAACGTCAAATTTCTTATCACCAGCTAGGGGTTGAAATAAGTCCATTGAATCAACTTTGATCTTGCCCTTAATAATGTCTTTGTTGACGTCAATATTTTCATTAGCAAGGGATATGCAATCCTGGCTAATATCGCCCCCTAACACTGTAACATTAGATAATTCTGTGGCAAGATACAGAGCTATACAACCTGATCCAGTACACATATCCAACACAGAAAAAGTGTCACTTCCACGAAATACGTCAACCAATTCACTACACCACTCTTCCGTGTCATTACGGGGAATTAATACCCCAGGTCTGCATTTAATGTTCACGCTACCGAAGGGTTGGTTGCCCAGAATATATTGAAGCGGCATCAGATGGCGCCCTCGTTGAATACAAGCTTGTTTCCATTGTTCACTTGGTAACTCTTTCTGTATCCAAAAAAGTTCTCTCCGAGCTTGTTGCAAAGTATTGCAGGCAGGTAATAGTTTTTTCAAAAGAAAACGTTGATATTTAGCTACTGCCCCCGGTCTGGGCATTTGATGTTTCTGATCCTGTTGTAGCCAAATGTAGGATCGAGATGAAATTTTGGCAAAATCAAGTTCTTGAAATCTTAAAGATAGAATAAATCCGACATCATTGGCGAATATTCTTCCAAACTACATTAGGGCCAGTTCAAGAATATTTCTTCAGACCTGTTTATATAAGGTACTAAGTACATTATGAATTATGTTTATACTCGGTAGTTCTTAACAATGAAGGGAAGACAGTAGTTAAGAATGATAGTTTAAACTACTTTGTAACAATAGAAACAACATCTTGATCATGCACCTTATGGCCAAGGCCACATTTTTGAGGGCTATGTTTTGCGGAAGATCCCCAGACTAAAGCATACTTAAACTGGCTTTTGAAATCCTTATGAATAGAATTGCAAACATCTTCAATCGTCGAATTTTGCCTCACGACCATCGGATCATTAAAGTTGGGACTAACCCCCCTTCTTTTAGTGTACAAACGTGTCATGTGTAGGCGGTACCATATTTCCTCTACCAAGTCTTGGATCCCTAAGTTCATCTCACAACTCATGACAACAGTGTTGGGTTCACGAGCAATGCGATCAACTTCTTCCAATGCGACAGCATCGATTTTATTGTAAACATAAATACAGCCGATATAGTGGCGATGATTTTCATTTATCACATCAATGAAGTCTTCTACCGTGCAACTATCATCTCTTATCAGTATGTCTGCATTATGGATACGATAGTCTCTTAAGATAGCTTGGCATAGTTTTTCGTTTAAATATCTGGGAGGATTCGTACTAGAGAATTTTATTCCGCCATTTTGTTTCACTTTGAAAGAAATGTTTGGCTTTGACTTATTCAATCTGATGCCAACGCTTTCCAACTCTCTTTCTAAAATTTGTCGTTGATCTGAACCTTTGGTGGCATCTAACACCATTAGGATCAGATCTGCAGTCTTTGCAGTAGCCACAACTTGTCTTCCCCTTCCCTTTCCTTCGCTGGCTCCCTTGATGATTCCTGGAAGATCCACTATTTGAATTTCTGCACCCTCATATTGTAGAACGCCTGGAACTGATGTCAGAGTGGTGAAAGAATATTGAGCTACTTCTGACTTCGTGCTGGTTATCTTACCTAGAAAAGATGATTTTCCTACCGACGGGAAGCCAATAAGAGCTACTCTAGCATCTCCACTTTTAGAAACTTCAAAACCTGTGCCTGGAGAAGATGACGCTCCGGGGGGAGGTTCGAGAAGTTGTTGTCGGTAACGGGCTAGCTTCCCTTTCAAAAGACCAATATGATACTCTGTAGCCTTGTTCTTTTGTGTTCTAGCTAGTTCCTCTTGAATTTGTTGGATTTTCTCTAAAACTCCCATGCTGCACTTCAAAGTTACAGGCAAGAGTAATTCATAGCATCTTGAACTAGTATTTTTCAAAAAAATACGCGAATGAGGACAATCAAGAGGAACAATTCAATAAATAGGTACAAACTAAGAGAAGCTATGTCAAGGAGGGAATAGTCAGCTGATATTCTGAAGTAGCCCCACTTAAATCCTCATGATTTTTTTCTACATGAAGAAACATTACCACACCTTCCTCAGTGACAGGGTAGGGTGTGTAATGTTCAATATTGTTAGTCGAGGCGTTAGCAGAGGTACCATCATCCTGATTTGCTACAGGACCAGGAAGAACTCTATCTTTAACTTTATAATCTGAACTGTTCAGATTTTTGACTGGAATCAACTCACACCAATTGCGTCTGTTCATGAAATGAACATTGTCTCGTTTTCTTCCATTGCTATCTAACATGAACATTGGAACCATATCCTCATCTGTAGTTGAATCAAAATGATGAACTTTCGATCTTTTGTCTAACAAGGTTGCCATCATATCTGGTGGAGGTGTGTTCACAATAGCTGACGTGATGACATTGAAAATTAGTCTTGAGTCATGTTCTGGAGCTTTCAAAATGTTTTTATTCTCCTCCTTTACAGCATCTGAAGGCACTGGGTGAGAGATGTGAGTTCGACTATGAAATCTGCCAACACAACACAAGTGAACATCGCCTGAAATGATGGTAATGCGAACTTTGTGTCGTTCGGAGAAATCAATAAGTTTTTCTATGAACCAATTTCTTTCTTTTTTGTGGTTATGCGAACACCAATGGTCATTCAAGTCATCCAAAACTTCTACGGATCCATCAAACTCATTTACTAAACTGTTAAGAACAATTCCTTTCCGTGCCAAAAACTTAATTGGAGCTAATAATTTAGAGTCGAGCAACTTTTCCAACCATACCAAACGAGGATAAGCAATAGGGACACCTAATTGCACATAAAGATGTTGGAAGGGAGCAGCAGTAAACTCTGTCTCTAGTTTAAGAAAAATTCTTTTGTACGTCTCGGGAGTAATAACTCTTTTCAAACGTCTTTCTGTTCGACAATCAACGCCAATAGTAGCAATGTCTTTTCCAAGTCGTGTGAAAAGAGAAATCGATTTTTGGTCAATGAAGGGCCCCGGCTCATATCCAAGGATTCTTCCAGGCTCCTTGGAAAGATCCTCTTCTATAGAGCTATGATGTTGGAAAAGAACATAATATTTAAATGCCGCTTTACCAACTCCTTTAAAGATAGGTTGAGACATGGTCCTATCAGAGTAACTCCCAAATCCGTCAATAATATCATGATCGTCAAATATGCAAATCGAGGGAATTTGTGCCATAGCCGTTGGAAATGCAGTTTGCAAAGTGCTGCCTTTCAAGCCTGACATGAAGCCAGACCCAAACCACTGTAAATAGTGATTTAAGTAGAACTGATCAAATGATGCTTTCAGCTCTTCGTTCATTGTCATATTTGAATGCAAATTCTTGTGCTTCAGCCATCTTGAAAAAGGCTCAGAGGACTAATTTTATTGCATCAGCATATAACTGATCGCCACCCCCAATCATCACATGATAGTTCTTTCTGTCATGGTTTCGCAAAACATCTAGCCATAAGGAACCCTTAAAAGTGGAGGTATCCGTACTTAAAGAGAATCCATTACAAGAAAATGCCACAACATTCATGTTTTGGTCATTCCTTGGAACAAAAAATTGATAACTATCGTTAATAAAACCGTTGAGAGAGTACTTAATTCTCTGTTCGTAATGAATCAAATCAAGCTCAACAGAAAATCTCCAAAAGCTGTAGCCTTGCTCCTGATGAAGCTTGATTACAGGAAATTCACCAGTTGAAATGACATCCGATAGCAGATGTTCCTTCAAGTCGTTTCGGTGAGCGGGTCCAATATGATACCTAATTGTTGGGTTCTTCGAATAATCACTCTCATCGTCTTTTGTCACCACCAAAATAGTTGCCCTGTAATTATTGGACTTATTTTCAAAAGCGGAGACCAAACGAAGAAGTGGACCGGTAGAAACTTTCAATTTTGGGTCTCCTAAGTGTTCAGTAACTGGAACTTTTGGTTGTCCATGACTAACTGTAGTTTCCCAGGCTTGTTGATACTCCGATAAAGGTAATGAATTGAACCAGTTGGAAAGTATCGAGTCTGACATTGATGGCACGATGAAAGAAACTGAATTAAGCGAGCAATACTAAAAGAAGTAGAAGTAGCTGAACGTGAATAAACTACAACTCTGGAATAACAAAGGATGGCTCTGAGAAGCGCGACAAATGAATCACTGAAACCATACTCCTACAACATCGTGTTGCAAATCCTCACTATTTGTCTCCCTCTCCAATTCGCAGAACCTATGCGAAAGATGGAAAACTTAAAGACTAAATCACAGGTTATAAATTCTTTTTGCATCAGCTTATAGAAAGATCTGTATAATCGAAAAGAAAAAAAAAAAAGGGTAAACACTGGTATTACCAAAAAAACATCCTAAGACTAATATACACCGACGAGTTCGCTACACTTCTCGAACTGTTAATAAAAAGGTTGGTAGGTAGCCTTAGTTATTCTCGTCTGTTAACCATCCCATAACAATATCGAAATGGTACAAATCTATTCCTATGAACGATCTGATGAAATTGCTAATGCAGTAGCCAATTACATATTAGACATTCAGGATCACGTACTAAAAACTAATACTGTTTTTAGGATCGCTGTCAGTGGAGGCTCCCTTGGCAAGGTATTAAAGAAGGGATTGATAGACAATCAAGAGAACAGATCAAAAATTGCCTGGGATAAATGGCATGTGTATTTCAGTGACGAAAGGTTAGTAAAACTCAATCACGAGGACTCCAATTATGCCCTATTCAATGAAATGGTTTTGAAGCCTCTACAAAAATTCAAAATGCCACTACCAAGAGTTGTCACCATCAAGGAGGATCTATTAGATGAAAGCCGAATAAACGATGCAATGATAGCAAGTGAGTATGAACATCACCTTCCCAGTGTTTTGGATCTTGTCCTTTTGGGATGTGGACCTGATGGTCATACTTGTTCCCTTTTTCCGAACCACAAACTATTAAGGGAAACCTCAAAACGCATTGCTGCTATATCAGATTCTCCCAAGCCACCTTCGAGGAGAATAACTTTCACATTTCCAGTCCTTGAGAACTCCTCTAATATAGCTTTTGTCGCCGAAGGAGAAGGAAAATCTCCTGTCTTAAGGCAAATTTTTGGAGAAGAAAAGACCAATTTACCATGCGAAATCGTAAACAAATTATCTACTCGAGTGAGTTGGTTTGTCGATAACCATGCTCTTAGTGGAGTCTCCGTTTCTACTTCGAAATACTGACCTCGTTTATAGTTTTGTCTAATGCTATACTTCCATCGTTTGAATTTTCGGTAGTGCATCATTAACTATGTGCCATCATTGACAAGGTCATATAATAGAAGTGACTCATTTTCTTCCAGCTCCTCCAGGTTCATGTTTTTTGCTTCCCAACTAAGAT
Source organism: Komagataella phaffii GS115 (assembly GCF_000027005.1). Taxonomy (NCBI): domain Eukaryota; kingdom Fungi; phylum Ascomycota; class Pichiomycetes; order Pichiales; family Pichiaceae; genus Komagataella; species Komagataella phaffii. Next base: position 2,171,671 of record NC_012965.1, read on the forward strand.
TTTCTACTTGCAGATCTTTTTCCTGTGGTGACCCTTCATTACCCAGTAGCTCATTTCTCCTTTGAGTTGCCTGTTTACTTTCTTCAAAAGTCGACCCGCCCGTAATGCATCTAATGATACGCAACTGTTGATCAACAGGCTCTTCTTCAAAAGATCGATAGTGTCTTTCGAATTGTGGCTCTTCGGGAGTATGCCCAATAGACATACCGACCTTAATAAGGGTTTCAATTTTATTATTAGAGTTTGCTAGGAGGTCAGAATCAAACTTGAATCTCTTATTTGGAAACAGAACCAAAAGTGTGGATCCGCCAAACTTGAAATAACCCAACTCATCGCCTTTCTTCACCTCCTGATTCTCCTTAACACTTAGTATTATAGAGCCGACCATCATTGCACCTACTGGAACAACTAAAACCCTGCCGAATTCTTTAGTTTGAATGGGAAGTAAGCATCTGACATTCTCTCCGAAAACATCTAGATCTGATCTTATCGCCATAGGATTCACTGTAAAATACTCACCGCTGATTGATTGCACTTTTCCAACTGTTCCTGTTACAGGAGAGTGAAATCTGTGATAATCTTGGGGAGCAAGCCTAAAAATTCCAATACTACATTCATCATAGAGATCTGCCATTTCCCTAGAGTAGAAGCTTCCAAATAACTTTTTAGTGGTGAAATTTCTTCCTTTTATCCAAAATGTTTTGGCAAAAGTAATCGATTCAAAGACAGTACATCGACAATCAGCAGGGGAGGTAGCAATATTGCTATTATTCTCATCTTCTTGAGGACGAGATCCTGGTTTCAACTTTCGATAAAAAAACTCATTGAAAGTTTTATACTCATCCAGTTGAAGCAAGCAATCATCGACATCCAATTTATGAAATTTAATGAAACTAGGTATTTGAGACACGGAGCTCGGACTGTCGAACTTGATTCCTTGCCTAATTGATAACTTCCGTAATAACGTCTTGATTTTTCTGCTGTTAGCTTTATCAAAAGATTTGTAAAGAAGCTTGATTCCCAGCCTGACGTGGATATTCATCTTTTCTTCAAGAATGTAGCCAGTGTCACGATCTTGAATAAGAATATTTGCACTATTGCCTCCCAATGTATACTGACCAAAAGTCAACTTGATCAGAAGCCTAGAGTACCACCGCCTAGTTGCTGCTTTCGAAGATACAAAAGAGGGCTTCAAAACCTTGTTGACGGTGCTCCAATCACGAGAAGCACAGATTGACAAATGTTTCAAAATATCAAGGTCTTGCCTTAGTGACAGCCTACCTTGGCCACAGAGTGGACATGTGTCAATATTTATAATATAGTTTTCATGTGTGTTTGCACACTGCCTTTTGAAAACGAGTCTCTCAAGGGAGTCAATCACTTGTTCAATTGTCAATGTTTCTCCCACCCAAGGGTTCTTGTCGTAGTATTCAAAGAAAGAAGCTAATGTTTTATCAGACAAATTGGAACCAAGGCAGTCCACAAAATAATTAAGTTCAATCAAATCTAGTGTTCCTTTCATCTGCGTATCGTTGCCTTGAAGTAAATGCATCCAAAGTTGCCTTCTCAGAATTTCATATCGCTCGAACCTCGTGTTGAATTTTAGGATAGGTATATACTCATCTTTCGTTTTTCGGCTCCAATTTTTTTTTCCATCCAATGACATTACTAATTCATATTTTCTTAGTAACCCACCTTGTAAAGTCGCATCTGTGTTTACGTTCCTTTTATATTTCTTCTTCTTGGTGTCAAGAAGATTATCCGCACTTTCATTAGCGTTCATTGGCTTATCTAGAAGGATTAAGTTGGAAGATGTTGGTTTGAAATCTGTGCAGGGTTTATCTGTCGTTTTCTCTTCCAATAACTCTGATACAGAAACAAATCCGGTTGCAACTTGGTCATGAAATGAAAATTTGTCTTTATCAAGGACAGAAAACTGCAAGTCATAGTTCTTCTCGTAGTCACAAACCTCGAATGCTAACCTTTCATTAAACACAGGTGTAAGTGTATGTTTTCTCCACGATGTTCGGTAAGTTCGCTTGCCAAAAGAGATAACAACAAACGGATCCATGTCAAATGTCGCCCTAGTAAAACTCTTATATGGAGGCAAGTCAGTGACAGAGAGTATTTCAATAAACAATATTCCTAATACATCATTGTCAGATTGTAATGAAAACTTTTTTTTTGATTGTTAGTTTTCACTTTACTCTTTGGAACAAGAGCACTGCTCGGAATAGTAGGATCAGAGTGTATAGATTCAAAATCAGTATCAGTCAAAGTATCATCGTGCAGCGAAGATTCGGTGATATTTGGTTTTCTGTATGTGAAATCTTCCAACATCGAATCAATTTCACAGTCAAGGATAGATGAGGCCAAGGCATTAGTCTCGATATCAGGATAAAATCTTTGTTCGTTTGGATTAGATAAATCAAATGCCTTCTTCTGAAGTGACCTAGGAGTAGATGTTTCGATGGCTTGAATGTACTGATTCAATAGGTCACTTGACCCAGTTTGGTCACTGAGTGTAACATCAGATTTAGCATTGAAAAAAAGGTTCTTCTTGGATAAATGTTGTTGAACCCGAAATTGAACCAGTATGGTACCACTTGAAAATGACTTCTTATCTTCGGATGAATACAACTGATACCATTGCGGGGTACTTTCCCAACTGCTGGTATGCTCATTGTAAGCCAACGATTTGAGGAGTCCAATAAGAAAGAAACGAACTTCTCCAACATAAACACTTCTATGAGCTTGCTTATCCCACACAGATATCTGTATAAGAGGAAGTTTCAGTTGTGATCGGAGTTTAAGTGATATTGTCGAGTTCCAAGTATAAACGAAGTCATCTCTGGGAGTGGCCCTAGGAGTTTTTTTGCTGCTCCGTTCAGATATCCTGACAATTGCTCTTAACTTGGAATTGGGTTCCTTATCGTTGCCTGTTTTCACATTTTGAGCCTGTTTGATTTCTGTAAAAAGGACCAAATTAAATGCTTGGGACATACTGCAATAGAGGTAGGTGAGCTGTGGCTATGAAAAGCAGAAACGAGATGCTCGATGCTCTTCCTAACTACCCAAACCTGAATCATAATTTTGTAACCTTGAACAATTAAAGTCGATTCTCTTTTATTGGTGATATCTCAGGACTCAAGTGAGCTCAGCCACCATCTATTAGTCTACAATCCAAAAATCTAGATTTCGATCTCTAAAACACAAAATTATACTGCTAACGTCTTGTGCAATAGCGCACTGATGTTTTCTTGACGATAATCAACATGGAACAACATGTAAGAGAGTATATATCACCTATCGTATTATTTATTTCTGGATGGAACACCGTCGAAGACTTCTCTAACATTATTTGATATTTTGATGATGATGTTTGATCAGTCGATTGGTTCTTCAATTATGGTAGTGCGTTAGTCCAATATCTAGAATAGCCAAAACAGATTCAAAGACAGATCAAGACAAAAAAAGACACACCAATTATTTTAACTACGGTATCCGTCTTTAGACATATGACCAGTGACACGAATAGGAGAGGCATCAATAATGAAAAGAGACAAGAATCATCCAACAAAAGGACCAAATATAATGCAACTCAAAACGAGCATGTCGTCGAGTCTCCTATGAAAATAGAAGTTAGTCAAGACTTTCAAATGAATGAGGATACAAATGCAGAATTGAAAAATGTTGATGATGCAGAAGAAGTTAAAGACTGTAAGGTGTCTGAAAGGAATTCGAACGATGAAGAAAATAAATATATCACAGAGTTTGACTTTTACGGAGAAAAATACACGTTCAAAGAAAGACCAGCAGTTATTGAGGAAAAGGAGGGTAAAATTGAATTTAGAGTAGTAAACAACGATAACACCAAGGAAAGTATTATGGTTCTGACTGGGTTGAAAAACATTTTTCAGAAACAGCTTCCTAAAATGCCAAGAGAATATATATCTCGCCTGGTGTATGATCGAAGTCATTTATCGATTGCAATTATCAAGAAGCCTTTAACTGTAGTTGGGGGGATCACTTATAAACCTTTCAATCAGAGGGAATTTGCAGAAATTGTGTTTTGCGCCATTAGTTCTACTGAACAAGTCCGCGGTTACGGAGCACACCTAATGAATCATCTAAAAGACTACGTTAAAGCAACAAGCAACATCAAACATTTTTTAACATACGCAGACAACTATGCTATTGGCTATTTCAAAAAGCAGGGATTTAGTAAGGAGATATCACTTGACAAAAGGGTTTGGATGGGGTATATCAAGGATTATGAAGGTGGCACTTTGATGCAATGTTCTATTCTACCTAAAATTCGATACCTAGATTCTTCTAAAATCTTGCTCTTACAGAAAGCGGCCATATTGAAGAAAATCAGATCTATATCCAAATCTAATATTGTTCATCCGGGCCTGAAACAGTTCAAGTCTGCAAATGTGATTAAGGCTGTCGACCCAATGCAAATTCCTGGATTAAAGGAGGCAGGGTGGGTCCGGGAAATGGACGAGTTGGCTCAATTGCCCAAAAGAGGTCCCCATCATGCATTCATGGCTAATCTCATAACCGAACTACAAAATCAGCCTTCCTCGTGGCCATTTCTGCAATCGGTGAATCGTGAGGAAGTACCTGATTACTACGAAGTGATCAAAGAGCCTATGGACCTCTCTACAATGGAGACGAAGCTTGAAAATGATCATTACCATACACTAGAAGATTTCATCTATGATGCGACATTGATATTCAACAATTGTAGATCGTACAACAATGAGAGCACAACATATTACAAGAACGCGAATAAGCTTGAAAAGTTTATGAAGAGCAAGATAAGAGAGGTACCAGAGTACGCCGATATGGTTGACTGAAATGAGAAAAACATTATCGAACAGATACAAAGCATATGTTCCACAAACTATATCTGCTCGCTTTCTTCGTCAACGTCTTGGTCTGCAAGACTCTTAATGAGTTCCGAAGTCGCTTCGTCATTATAAATTTGAAATCCCTTTTCCTTGGTTACTGTGGCAAGTTGAGCGTTCTTAGAGTCAAGTTTTTCTTCCATCACCTGTTTCAAAATCTTCAAAGTAAGGAGCTCTGCATCTTTCAGTGTCAAGCTGGAGTGATATTCGTTTTGCAATTCTTGTTGAGCACCTTCAGATCCGGAACCTATGGCTTTTGCGTCATATCTGTAAAATGTACCTGATGGTTCTGCGTGGTACAATTGCGGTCCCTTTTGGTCGTCAAAACCAGCGATTAACAGTGCTACTCCAAAGGGTCTTGACATTAACCTCTTCTCGCCACTAGCGCCTTCACCGAACCGCAAAGCAAGGTCGCAAACAGATTGAGTTAAAGATTCAACACCAACAGGTTCATCATAATAAAGATCATGTGTTAATGAACTTACCCTCGCATGATCAATCATGCTCCGTGCATCCGCAGTTAGCCCAGACATGGCGCAGCCAATATGTCTGTCAACCTCAACTATCTTTTCGATTGAACTACTCTCCAACATTGGTGATGAAACTCGTTTTTCAACACCCAAGACAATTCCCTCCGAGGTGCAAATTCCAATTGCTGTCGATCCTAGTTTGATAGCTTCCAAAGAGTACTCTACCTGAAACAATCTACCCTCGGGACTGAAAGTGCTCACACCTCTATCATATTCACTTCTTGTAAGAAACATTTTGCAGGGCTGAGAGTTTCTGTACCTAAATAGCTGAATCAAGAAACATTCTGGAGGGTGGCGGAAGGCTCAGAATGCGCGAAGTTGGTAAACGTGAGACGCACACTACTAGCATGGCCTTTAGTACTTCGGCGCTACTTGCGTTTACTCTAACGTTATTAGTTAGTATGTTCTTGTTGTTTGAAATCTAAAACAATGACCGCACAATCAGTAAAGCTGGGGCCTTTAAAACAATCTCAAAATAAACACAAATGGATTCACAGTCAAGATCTGTGTTTATTAGAAATAGTCTACTCGATGTTGCCCGATATTCTTTCGACGTGTCGCAACCCTTATAAATCGTGGAATGCCGCTCTCAATGTCTTCAATGAAAAATCAAATGTTCAGTTTAAACAGGGACGTACACTGAAGGAACGATTCAAAGCATTACAGCGCAGTTACACAGCTTTTTTAGCAAAATCTGTTACCGCTAATCAGATTGGTTGTGTAACCGGTACTTCGGGTACGTTCCCCAAAGGAACACGTACAACTGATGGTGTGCGCCCTATGAACTCAGAACTTCAAGGAATGATGCAGAAAATCAACAAATCCTTGAAAAATATAGATAACCTAAATACCGCTGTGATTGATCAGACAAAAAGGTTGAGAGATGAACAGGATATGGCAGGCTCGAATTTGTCATACACTGTTCATGATGATCGCTCCGGATCATATTCTAACTACACAATATTACAGAACACATGTGGACAACGCTCTATAGCAAAACGACGGTTAGTCGACTATATTGACCATATTGACGGTGAATTGCTACGGAAAGATGTAGCTAATGTGCAGAGCGTAGTGTCAGGGCCAACCTCAAGGAGCGTAAGAAGTGGCCAACCTGAAACCCATCTTTCAGGGTATCCTGATTCGAACGAAGCCAGCTACCCACAGAATTCTTCTAAGACTGGAACTCCTCAACCAAATAAAACTGAGTCTGCAGTACCAGAGTTTACCGAATCCGTTTGTTTGGACGCGGGCAATTTACCTCAATTTAGACAATTGCAAGAACAAATTAAACTTTTAGAAGCCAAAATAGTCTGTTTGGATCAGACATTAAATAGTAAAGTAGATCTGATACTTAGCTATTTGGGACAGCATTCAGGAGCTCAAAGAAGTGTTGAATGAGAGAGCACCCTAGGAATTCTGTGAGTGAAGAACTGTGTTAGACTATGTTTACTGGTTAAAATATCTGTTCGCATACAAGTTGGACCAAAAGTCGTGTATCTTCCATTATCGTTCGTGTTAATTACCAGCGATCACGTTTCGGATTCTATTATCTTTCTCCCTTGAACCAAATATGTCCAAAGAAAAGAAAATTGTGATTGTTTCATCTGATAACGAAAAGTTTACGGTGGATCGTAAGGTTGCCGAAAAGTCTATTTTGATCAAGAATATGTTGGAGGATCTTCTCTCCAACGAAGATCACAATGGAGATAATGACGATGACAATGAACTTCTAAGAGATGCTGCCGCCGTTGACAACAACGACTTAGATGTGATTGAAATTCCAACACCAAACGTTCGCTCTACAGTTCTCAAACTAATAATTGAATGGTGTGAGCACTACAAAGACATCTCTTTTCCGGATGAGAACCAGGATGAAGATTCTAAGAAAACGCCACCAATTGATGAATGGGACAAGAATTTTCTCAATGTCGATCAAGAAATGCTATACGAGATAATTCTTGCTGCCAACTATCTTAATATTCGCCCTCTTCTCTATAGCGGATGTAAGATGGTAGCTGAGATGATTCGTGGGAAATCACCTGAGGAAATTCGCAAAACCTTCAATATTGTAAACGATTTCAGCCCTGAAGAGGAAGCTGCCATTCGTAGAGAGAATGAATGGGCTGAAGATAGGTAGGGTATTTCATGAAATTCTGGTTGGGTAGGCTTAGGAATATTTAATTAATCCAAGAGTGTCTTCGCGAGTAGTTAGTTAGTTTTTCTTTTTGTCTGTTTCAGCAGTTGCGACCCGCTTCAAGCTCTAGAACTACTGTATTTTACAAATTGCATATTTGTCCTAATGGTCTAAGTTTTAAGCACATAATCACTAGAATACAATTTACCATCGAGTTGAGAAAAGTCATTTTGTTGTCTTTCAATAAATATTCTTACTTCTAGTAAAATGTCGTCAGCAAGTCAAGAAGACAATTCGAGTAACCGGAAACGGTCAGAGTCTAAAGCTATCTTCAAAAACATGTTTAAGAGATCTAGATCACAATCAATAGCGAGCTCTTCCAGGTCTTTAGGTTTTAGAAAAGTATCAGCACCGTCCCAAATGGACAACTCACCCAAACGCAGCCCGTCTGATAATTTCTCCATCAATACAGACTACGGTAATTCAGTTCTTAATTTACCCCCTATAAATTCAGTGCGATCAAATAATCAAAACGGTGACTCGTACCACCAAAAGCATCGTGTGGGGTCGATTTATTCAACAGAAACTAATAACTCTAATTTACAAGAGTTTCCCATACTGTCAAACGGTAAATCTGAGGCCAGGGGACGTGTCAATGTTACTGAGTCTGTAAATCGTCCAGTAGCCCATCCCACTACTGATTCTTCTCGTCATTCGGCAAATTCATCTTGTGCACCCTCTTTAGCACACTCATCTTACATGAAAGCCAAAAAAGATATTGAGTCTGTGAAAAGCAAGTCTTCTGACGTATCAGCTGAGAAAAGTGGATTTTTGTCGACCATAATAAGTGTTGCTAAGAATGCTGGAAGTCATCTGGTAAATATCACTAGCAACGATGCTTATTCTGATACCAGTATCCAGAGTGAGGAATATCCAAACATCGAGAGCCAAAAAAGTGATCATAGAATGCGTGATAACGTTCCCTATGGTGCCAATATTGACAGAATGCTATCCGATGAGCATAGTTCTCTCACTAATATCCAATTTCGTCCTCTGAAGGTCGAGTCTCCCCTGGTTACACTTGGAAAAGGCTCGCTATCGTTGGAGCTATTTGATAAAGTTTTTCAACATCCTAATACAATCCAGAAACATGGGTCACTGTCTTCGTCGGCATACAATCGTACAGAGAGACCCACATCCTCACAGCCATTGGAAGACACAAGTCTTTACTTACCTGCTAGATCAAGATCCCCCAATAGACGAAATTCTAACTCATTGAATCGTTCATCCGCAAATATGGATACAAAATCTTTAAATTCAGACCGAAAAACTAGAGTAAACGGTGGACAATCTTTGACTGGCAATATTGGCCAGGAAGATTACGCCCACAGGTTACATTACAAACAGCAGCACTCACTGCCGCATAGAAGAAAATCTCTGAAAGGCATTACCTATGCAAGCGAAAGGCGACAACAAGAGTTCCATAACATATTCAAAACAATTTCTCAAGATGAAAAATTAATTGAAGATTACAGCTGTGCATTGCAAAAGGAATTGTTAGTTCAAGGAAAACTTTACATCAGCGAGGCACATATCTGTTTTTACAGTAAACTTTTAGGATTTCAAACGACTGTCATTATACCCATTAGTGAAGTTGTTCAAATTAGCAAGAAAGTCACAGCTCTCCTATTTCCTAATGGAATCGTTATTCAAACTTTACATACCAAGCACATTTTCGCCACTTTTCTGACAAGGGATATAACTTTTGATCTGTTGACGAATGTATGGAACCAAGTTGTTCATGATCAGATGTCAAGGCCGAAAACATCTGATATCTATAGCGATAGTGATATAACCACTGATGATGACTTATCAACTGAAGAAGAATATGTATCTGATGGTAGCATCAGCAATGAGGACGGCAATTTAGAAGAAGATTACAACTCTTCAGATGACAATGTTTCAGAGACCTCGTCAAATTCGACCCAAGATAATTCGATGCTTAAAAGAAACACAACAGGTCCGCCGCAAGATACAACTGAAAAGTTGGAGACATCAACAGACTCTCAATGGAATGGATTTCCTTCAGTGGGAGCAGTTTCTCATCCTGAGACTAAACCTGGATATGACAAGCAAGCAACTGATACTATAGTTGTTGATGATACTATATCTGCACCTCTAGGTGTGGTTTTTTTATTGCTAGTTGATCCCAAATTTAATGAGCAGATCCTCTCCAAGCAGAAGAATTTCAATATAGAGTCAATCTCAGCTTTCGATAGCAACAAGCCAACAAAAAGAAACTATTCATACATCAAACCATTGAATGGTCCTGTTGGGCCGAAACAAACAAAATGTGTTGTTACAGAAATGGTGGAAAACTTTGATTTGAACTCCTGCATTCATATTATCCAAACTACGCAAACTCCTGATGTACCAAGCGGAAATTCTTTTCTGGTAAAGACAAATATTTTTCTTACATGGGGTAAGAATAGTAGCACCAATTTGAATGTGCTTACATCGATTGAATGGTCTGGAAAATCATGGGTGAAAGGGGTAATTGAGAAGAGCAGCATTAGTGGCCAAACCGAATATTGGAAATTTGTGGTGAACGAGCTCAAGCACACATTGGCTGCTTCTGCTAAGGAAAGGCCGGTAAGGCAGAAGAGATCTAGATCAAGAAAATCTGTTCAGAAACTTGAGGATGAATTGCTCTCCGAAGATTCATCTCTAGAAAGCACTCATGCATGGCTAAGTCCAATCAGAAAGATTGTAGACCTAATACCAGAGACATTGCGAGTATATGTGGCTATCATAATAGTCGCAGGAGTAATCATGTTAGCTGGTCCTAAAATGGGCAATGTGAACATAAAAATCAATGAAACCGGAAATGGTTTGAGGCAAATCAAAATCGATTCTACTGAGTATATGCTTCTTCCAACATTAGATAATCTTTCACCAGATTCTTCTCTTTATGCCGAGAAGGAAGAGGATTTGTGGAGATGGATTGAATCGATAAATCACAGGGTTGATGGGGATAAGATGGAGAACATCAACATAAAAAAATTGCAATTGAAAGAAATGATTCGAATTATGGAGATGAAGTTAGAAAAATTGAAATACTCAGTTGAGATCAAATGATCATAAGGTTGGATATATGAGGTCTTGATATGTAAATCAACACGCTTGAAAAGTAGCCAACTCCATCAAAAGAGAAAGCCTGAGGGAAAAAATGAGGAATTAGTCCTTCTACAAGTTATGCAGCTATGCCAATAATCTGTAAAGTTAAAAAATTCATAGCTTGCACAAACCACAATAAATGTTAAATTGATAAAGTGGCGAGCTGACTTGATAGGCGTTTGCATTATAATGCAACTACTTGCTATATATAGGTTTCCCCCACCTTGGGTGGATAGAATTTTTCTTGATACTGGAACTGGGACGAGACAACTGCCTTCCTAGCGTAAGACGCCCCGCCCCTTACTGTATCTAAGCGAAAAACGAAAGCTTATTAGAGAGCTGGGGAAAGTCTCACTTACCAGATGTTGAAAAGATCACGTGTTTTCTATATTACTTCAACTTTTGCCCGTTCAAACTTTTAGAATGGCAAGGTCAGTATTAAGAAGAACGATGTCCAGTCTACCTAAGCATAATCCTTATTTCCAGATAGGTGGTAAAGATATATGGAGTTTAGTCAATGAGACTGCTGCTTCTAGAGAATCTCTTACTGGGAAGAAAACTGTAAATTTGGGACAAGGCTTTTTTTCCTACAGTCCTCCTCCATTTGCAATCCAAGCTGCCAAAGAGGCACTAGACGTTCCTGCCTTTAACCAATATGCACCTCCTAGAGGGAGACCAGAGCTGATTGGTTCACTGATTGAAGCATATTCTTCCTATTACCCAGAGAAGCTAACCCCATCCCAGATAATGGTTAGTACCGGTGCCAATGAAGGTATGTTATCCATGTTTCTTGCATTTTTGACTCCCGGCGACGAAGTCGTTGTTTTTGAACCTTTTTTTGACCAATACATCAGTAATATAGAGATTCCTGGTGGGAAGGTGGTGTATGTTCCATTGCATCCCCCTCAATGTTTTGACCAAGAAACTGTAAACTCCTCTGACTGGAAAATAAATTTTACTGAGTTAGAGAACTCAATAAATGAAAGGACAAAGATGATAGTGCTTAATACTCCGCATAACCCTATAGGAAAAGTTTTTTCTCGTGATGAACTACAAAGAATAGGTGATATATGTGTTCGGAACAACATCATTATTCTGGCGGATGAGGTCTACGAGAACCTTTACTACAAAGAACACATTAAGATGGCAACACTTTCACCGGAGATTTCCCGGCTAACTGTTACAGTCGGTAGTGCAGGCAAGTCCTTTGCTGCTACTGGATGGCGCATTGGGTGGTTGATCGGACATAAAGATTTAATCAGTGTTGCTTGTCTAGCGCATACCCGCATCTGTTTTGCTAGCCCTTCACCTTTACAGATTGCCTGTGCATCAGCTTTGAGAACTGCCAAATCCGTGGGTTACTTCGAGGAAACGCGTAAGCAGTATACTTACAAATACAAAATTCTTACGGACGTATTTGACAAGTTGGGGTTGCCCTATACTATTGCCGAAGGTGGTTATTTCCTACTAGTGAATTTTAAGAAGCTTAAATTTCCAGACTCTGTCGAGTTTCCAGAGGAGATTCAGAACAAGCCTAGAGATTTTAAACTCTGCTACTGGCTAATTCAAGAGTTCGGTGTAGTATCAATTCCACCCACAGAGTTTTTCATTGAAGAACATAAGATGGTGGTAAAAGACTGTTTGCGATTTGCCGTCTGCAAGGATGATCAGATGCTGCGAGAAGCGGCTAGGTGTCTTGAGCGATTAAAAGATTATATACAATACTAAGTGTAGACTGAGTTTGAGTTATCGTATTTTTTACCGAGTAAAACGCGAAATTTCAAGATGGTAAAGTGTGTGTGGACCTTTGACAAGTATTTATGGGTGGAACAAAGATAGAGGACGAAAATAATGCATGCTGCCTCTCAAAAGAACTTGATATCAACCCTTTGTGGCAGACAGATGAGACTTCTCGGGATGAGCTAGTTCAAGAAGCCCTACTTTTAGAAAGCAAATCTGGATCTAAGCCTGCCCACATAGCTCAGCTTCTAGACGATTCAGAATGGTACAGGCCATCTTCGTTCAACGAAAGTACTGTATCTCCTAGGCCGTATAATAAATCCAATCATTCGGCAATTAGTACGTGCAAAGAAGGCAAATCGATTGAGACTCAAGGTTGCCAAACGAATTTTAAGACAGCTCCTTCCTCGACAAGTTGTATTTCAAAAACAAAGGGAGCTACGAAGGCTACAAAAATCTTGACCGATAAAAGATCAGCTTCACCAAAGGCTCTGGGTATGACTAGGGAAATGAAAGACCTATGGGCAGGGGCTGCTTGGCATTTAAGGGATAATCCTGAGTACTTTTCTTCCAAGCATCAAAGGAAGAGGTTAACTCAACCCAACAACCGTTGCAACTTTCACGATTCTCAAACATCGCAGGAAACTCATACAGGTTCGAAGAAAGCTAAGAAGGAATCTGAGAGACCAAGAAAAGAACAAATTAAAGCCAAATCTAAAGAGGTATGCTTAAAAATTAAGAATAACGAGTTACCTCAAGTTGAAACTCAATTTGAAAGTCCTGACAAACAGCCCACCTTGGAAGAGCCTTCAAAAAGGTTTCAAAACAAGATTTGGTTCATTGAATACGATCCTCACAATGAAAGTCAAAGTGTTTTAGTAGGAAACAGGAAGTTTTTCGTAGACGAGATCTATGAGAAACAGGAATCTCCTGTAACTATCTCTAATGCCAAATCTGCATTTGCTCTAGTGAACGAAACCAAAAACCGATACTGGAACGATGAAAATTTACCCCCAACTGCAGTTTATTTATCGATGCCTGTTTCTTCCTATAGGGAAAAATATCAGCTTATTTTTCCAAAGGACGAAGAACTAAATCCTTTCGAAGAAATTGGTCGAATGATGGAGATTTCCGCATTGTTTTATCTCCCCTTGAAGTATGCCTCCCTTGTTCGCAATGAAGATTCCTTTGCGAATTGCATCGTTGGACAGTTTATTAAGGCATACGAGAGATCGCATTACGAGGTCATCTTGAAGAAAATTGAAGAGTACAACATACTCATTGATAGTTTACGAAGTTCTGGTGTCATATATGATCATATAAGAGCCCAGACAAAAGTACCCCGGCCTATGATTTATGAGATTCTTAATCAAGTTTATGCCCGCACTGTGTCTCCAAATTCGAAAAAGCTCCGTCAGTACAAGGCGTTCTCAAATTATGTTTATGGAGAATTACTTCCAAACTTTTTAACGCAAGCCTTTAATGAAGTGAAACTTGATTCAAGTTCCAAGTTCATAGATCTAGGTTCTGGTGTCGGAAACTGCGTCTTTCAGGCTGCTCTTGAGTATGGGTGTGAAAGTTTCGGCTGCGAAATTATGGAACATGCTTCTTTCCTCAGTGAGTTACAGTTGATTGAGTTCAAAACTAGATGCGATATCTTTGGAATCAAGCCTGGGAAAGTTGAGTTTTTTCTGAGACAAACCTTTGAAGATAATCTACAGGTTTCGGAAGTGGTTTCCAAATGTGAAGTAATACTGGTGAACAATTACCTCTTTGACGCCACTTTGAACTCGAAAGTCATTTCTCTTTTCCAGTGTCTCAAAGAAAGTATCGGGACAAAAATAGTCAGTCTTAAGCCAGTGATTCCTCTCAACTATACCATTCACGATGACCTTACTTTGACCAATGTTTTATCCTTTATGAAAACTAAGAGAAGTGTCTACAGCGAAAATAGTGTTTCTTGGACCTGTAAAGGAGGCGTTTACTACCTAACAGAAGTTGTTGCCGATGTTCCAATAGAATTAATGGGCAGCTCCACGAGGCAATCTAAGTCACACAATTGAAAACCATTTTATTGGATGCAGTTATACAGGTATATCAAAGCGATGTAATAGATGGATGATCATTCATCAACTCCAACGTGTACCAACTCTTTGAGTATCTTAGATACAGTAAGAATGTGCCACGGGAACGGATTGCATGTTTCATCTACAATTGAAGCGTACCAAAAGTTTTTTAGGTCTGCCAAATTTCGATATTGGCAAAGCATCTTCTTCATCAAGTCTACAGGATCGATGAAAGCAGGACAACTTAATAGATTCACTTCCAAAATGCTCTTTCCTTCCGTCAAATTCGCCGTTTGAATCAAATATCCTGTTCGTATAGGTATTCTATTGATTTGATTTGAAAGTGGCACAGGTATAGAGAGAACTAATCCGAGAAGTTCCTCTGAGATGTTCACAATGGTTCCATCGGACTCTGAATAAAAATTTCCAGAGGTGTTAAACGCCGGAGAACTTGGCGTTTGGAACATGTTGCTGCTAATATCCGGACTGTCAAATCTGGAGCCTAGGGATTCGGCGGTGTTAGGATATATCCCGGCAGTGGAGTCAGGATACATAGTAGTGGTCATCACATTATTGACACCACCGCTGCCCTCACTTTCTCTGCTTACCCCACTTAGCTTCAGAGTCGGTTCCAAGTCTATCGTAAGGACTACTAAATAAATACTTTTATTCAATAGTGATAACCTCTTCCACTGTATCAATTCGTCATCTGGAATTATGTTGTTCAACCTTGTTAAAATCAAGTATGACTTTCCAGGGTGGCATTTAATGTATTCCATAGTGATACTCCAAATATCATTGCTAATTTCTTCAAAACTTTTCATCAGGTTAGCACCTCCATTCAGAAATTTTCTTCGCTCTGAATACCATGCCTTCACTTCCCTTAGGCCACCATACTGATCGGTCCAGCATGCGGCGCACCAGCTTTTATCTGTAGCTCTGTCATAGGCAAGATGGATATATAAGTCGTCTATGATCAATTGTCTAGCAATTGGCACTTTTGTTAATTTGAAATTAATTGCTGAAGGGATTTCTTGTGCAATTAGCGCAATATTGTTTGTAAAATGACCGCTAGTCACTAAACAGTATAACTGCAGTGAAATTCTTGTTAACACTTTTTGAGAGGGGACACAGTAACTGCCATCAATCAAAAAAAAATCGTTCAACGGAATGCTTTTTTGTGAAATGGAAATATTTTTTATCTCAGACCCTTTTCTATAATTCGCATTAGGACCATTTGTTGATTTCTTCTTCCTTCTCTTTGATTCTGAAGAAGAATTTAAGTTCAGCAAACGAGATATGGAATCTCGCAATTCTCTCAAAACCTGGGAAGTTTCTATAACGCTGACCAACGAAGTAAAAGGATTTATAAAAATAATCAGAAGGGGCATTTCCGGTTTCAGCCTGTTACAAATGTCGTTTAAATGACTTTGTAAGGTATCGTGCACATTTTTCCAGTACGATTTTTCTTGTTCGTTAGGTGTTATCCGTAGCACTGAATCATTTGCAATTTCGATCAGAGACATTTCTCCTAGTTTGTTGGTTTTATATTCCTCCTGTAAGTTTCCAATAAAATCAGTGGCCTGAGCAAGAAACTGTGGCCCAAAATCTGGAACAATTGCAATGGCCTGGAAATTGTTAGGACCTTCGAGAGGCTGCAATCCTAAAGATTTCCAAAACTTTGCGGAAGTAATGCCTACACTCAGGTCCTCATCTGATCGTTTAACATTAATCATAGTTGGGGTTGTGTGGATCAAGAGATTAGTGTCATTTGGCAGCATTTTTTCAATGAAGCCTTCCTGAGTCGTTGGCAGCGATGGTGATCCCAAAAAGGCCTCATTTGAAACTGAGTCTCTGGAGTCATATTCTATACTTGTGGTGCTAGGACAGTTCTCTCTGTTTACTATATTAAATAGACCATCACTTATTCTGCCAGGTCCAACAAAATCTAGTAAACTTAATTTTTCGATTCCCGGAAGAACATCTCGAACTAGCTTGTCAACTTTTGATTGCACCTGATGATCATGACGACATTTGTTAGAAAAGGAGCCAGGTAAATCAAATAATATAGCTTTTAGAAGAATGGGTAGCTCTTGATTCAAACGATCTTTGCTTAAACTCGGGGCTTTGTATAGAAAGCAGACGGGAATAGAATACAACGGGACGGTTCGCATTATGAACGGTACCCAATTTTGGCTCAAATTGTCCATCGTATCGTTAGAACCACCCGATGGAATTGGAATAGTTGTCAGGGCTGAATTGTTGCACTCCCTGATATGAATCCTTAAATTACCGGCAACTGTATTTCTCTCTACTTCCAACTTTTTCCCTTCGTTGTGGTCTGATCCATCTATCATGTCAAAGTCAGCCTGTGGGCTCGCTTCATCACCTTCAGAACTTTTCATTACTTGATAAAAGTCCTCTTGGATCTTGGTCTTATCATTTTCCTTTTTCTCTCCTTCTTTTTGTATCAAATCTCTTCGGTCTTGATATTTTTCATTATTATACTCCTCCTCTTCCTCTTCCTCTTCCTCCTTAAGTAGTCTATC
Source organism: Komagataella phaffii GS115 (assembly GCF_000027005.1). Classification (NCBI taxonomy): domain Eukaryota; kingdom Fungi; phylum Ascomycota; class Pichiomycetes; order Pichiales; family Pichiaceae; genus Komagataella; species Komagataella phaffii. The sequence goes on from NC_012965.1 coordinate 2,188,786, forward strand.
CTGGTCGTCATCACTGTCCGATTCGAGGTCACTATCTTCCTCTCTAGTCCAGCTATTTCCCGAGATCCCAACTCCTGTTGTTGGCGCTTTCAAAAATAGTTTCGCATTTGTAAGGGAGTCCTTGTGTGGGCCTGATGGAGACTCGCTTCGATCTACATAAAACTTTCCTCCTGTGGAGTATTTGATATCTATATTATCATGAATTACCGGATTGAATCGAAGTGGAGAAAAAACTGAAGTAGCTTTGTGAACGCAAGGGGATATTTCGGAGATAATGGGGAGAGGTGCAGGTTCTGGAGCCCCCGGATCTTCATAAAACGGATTCGTTGTGGTGGGTAGCTTGACTGGCTCTTTTGAATTCATAACAAATGACTCTCCATTAGGTGATGCAATTTCATTCTCTTCAGCTTCCTCTCCAAAAAGTTCATTCCATTCACTTTTAGGTAGACTTATTTCTTCGTTCATTACATCGTCTAGCACCCCGTCGAAGTAAGCATCAGAGATATCAACCTCAACAATTGGCGAAGGACATGTTGCTTCTAATGCTGGAGAAATAGAATCTTTAACCCCCTTTATATTGTCTTCCTCTGGAGGAAGACAGAAGTCTTGAAGTTCTTCGATCGCCTCTTCCACTCCATGATTTTGTTGCTCCTTAATGTAACTAATACGTTGGTCTAACAACTTGAAAGGGTCATACTGACTACTTGGTGGAATTGTACCATCTATGTTGACACCGTATTGTACAAAACATAACGAAAGAGGCCACGCAATAAATCGCAGACTTGTTGAGCCATCTCCAGTATGTGAATCCTCCAAAAAGCTAGAAATGTGGGGCGATAAGTTATTTAAATGGTTCACATTGGGAACAACTTTTACCCATCTTGTATTCTTTTCATCAATGAATATGTTATTGTATTTTTTAAGGAGCTGTAGTAATCGCTCATAATCTTTAGGTGGGTCGGACGTGATTGAATCTTTGAGACATCCATTTACAGCAAAATTGCATCGAATGCCAGATGGGCAAAGATAGATGGCATAACTTGATTTCTGAACTGTAGTTTCTAAATTCTCTCTGCTTGCAAGATTATAAAATCTTGGATTCTCGGCTACTGTCGTTGAAACTAATACTTCGTTCTTATGGTTAATCATGAGATCTAATCTCAAAACGTTAAAGTAGTTAAAATTATCAGTCTGAAGCAACAGATGTGTGCTAAATGGAAACACCTTTGAGCTAGAATTTTTGACAGGGCAATTGTCTGCAAAGAGCTTTATGAGATGCTTCTTTAATGCTCTAAGAAAATTGATATATATGTTGTTTATCAATTTGGAGCTTGATGGGTTTTGAAAGAGATCATTACTGGTAAACATACCCAATGTAATCCGCTTGACTGAAATTGTAGAGGAGTGTATAAGAGACAGAAATTCGTCTTGCTCAAATACTGAAATGTTTTGCCCTGTCGTATCAATCCAAAAACACCAATAATCTTTCAGATGTGCTATGCTGTAAATACCTTTGTTGCTCAATTTTGCAGAAAGCAGTAATTCTAAATCATGCACTAGAGGACACTTTCCTTTGCTTTTGTTCTTGGCTTCTTTGTGATCCTGAAGCTCGCTGTCAATGCGGTAGGCGGAATAGTACACAGCATCAAACCTTGCCATTCTAAACGAGTTGGTATCATGAAACGACTTTTTTAATGATCTTTCGACCGACAACGAGTCATCATTATATAATCCATCTTTTAGTGCACCCAGCTTGTTGATAGTATCGAGTATGGGGCTTGAATCATATGGGTGCCATTGCGACATCTCCAACCACCCCAGATACCCACGAAACTCTAAGAACCAGAAAAGAAGTAGACTCATTACATAATAATAGATGTAACACTTTTGTTAGTGTACGGCACAAATATCTTGGAATCGATTGAAAATCTAGTCACCTTCGACAATACAACTGTTAGCTTCCGATGGCAAGTAAGTAAAATAATTTGAACTTTATTAGTACTGGATATTAACTTGTGTAGAAACTAAAGCACGAAATGTGGTAATCAAGCTACTATCTACGGCTCAAACAGGATATACAAAGACTCTCCTCAGGCCAAGGCAAACTGGCCCTATCAGTCAGGTACGATATGACCCTCGAGTCAAAAGACATGTTCTGTTCACAGAATCTAAGAGAAGAAAAATGGGGGAACTAGCAAAACCTTGGGACTTCACAAGAGGCGCTTTTAGATTCAAGAAATGAATTTAAGCTTGAAGTAGTAAAACAGACTGTTAACTTTGAGTCCCTTTGGATGTTACTGTACTCATGATGCTGTAAATAGATAAAAATGCTTAGGAGAATGTTTACATTTAAGTAAGAGGATATCATATATCGGGTATTGTAGGTTTAATTTTCTTTCTGTCCGAATGAAGTTCACTTCCCCAACATTTGTGAACTGTTGCTACTGTATCTTATTAGTAGTGCCCTACCTTATTTTTGGTATCGAGTGCGAAAAGAGAGATGAAAATGAAAACGGAAACTAAACCCAACTTCACAATTCAGACGCACGGCTAAATGAGTGAAACTCACAAGAATCAGCTTGATAAAGTATCAACAGTTTCACCGGATGGGCCAAGCGAAGCTGTTAAGGAGCATAGTTTACAGAGCAAAGATCTTAGCAAGAACGATGGCCAATTCATTGTACCTTTAGATCGTAACGTCATCGAACAAGAGGAACATAAGCAAGTGAAATCTTCTGCACAAGCGCACAATACTACAGGGGACGCTGCAGATAATGAAATTGAAGACGGTGTACCTAGCGAAGATGTTGAATTTGATAAGTTCAAGGAAGATGACTACGATGAGGACGATGAAGTTGAAGAAGAGGGCGATATCAGATCTAGGAAAAGAAGGCGACACAATCAGTTTCTGGATGTTGAGGCTGAAGTCGATGACGAAGAAGATGATGACGATGATGATGATGATGTTGAATTAAAACATGATTTTATTCAAGATGACCACATACAACACGAAACTCAAAATGAAGGGTTCATTGCTGGACATGTTGATGACGACCGACTTCACAGAAAATTGGATCAATCTAGAGAGAAAATAGCTGATCAGGATGCTCAAGAACTTGCTGACGAATTTAAACAACGGTACGGACGTTCTGCTTCAAGCAAATATATGGGAAGTGCATCAACTACTGCGCCACAAAGACTTTTGATACCCACCGTAGATGACCCAGGTATTTGGGGTGTGAAAGTCAGATTGGGGAAAGAAAAAGACGTTGTTCGTCAGATTCTCAAAAAAAAGCTTGCCCGTGAAGGCACCAAGAATCCACTGGAAATTTATTCCGCCTTCCAAAGAGATAGTTTCAAGGGACATGTTTACATAGAAGCTCGAAAAGCTGAAGCTATTAATGATGCATTGAAAGGAAATGTAAACGTTTTCTCAAATAACTCAAAGTTTTTGGTCGGTATCGTTGAATACAAAGATCTTTTGAGACCTGTAAAGAGTTCAGATGTGAAACTTACTAGGGGTTCGTATGTTAGAGTGAAGAATGGAAAATTCAAGGGCGATTTGGCCCAAGTGGATGAAGTATTGGAAAATGGTTTAGAAGCTAGATTGAAACTTGTCCCCAGATTAGATTACGGAAAGGATTTGAGCCACTTGTCTACAAGTTCCAGTGTCGATAGTACGAAAAATCGACGGAAATTTTACACCAGCAAATTTAGACCCGCTCAACGGCTTTTTTCGGAAGCGGAAGCCAGGGTTCATGAACCAACTATAAGGAGGGATAGAGATGGATTTGTTACTTACGGAGGTGAAGAATATTACGAGGGATTTTTATACAAGACATTTCGTCTTCAAAACCTGATAGTTAACAGCATCAACCCAACTTTAAATGAGCTCTCTCTGTTTCAGTCGAATGAGGAATCTACAACAATTGATCTCAGCACCATTGCGGATTCTTTGAAAGAAACTGCTAAAAACTTGGTTTCTTTTCAACCTGGTGATAATGTGGAAATAATAAATGGGGAGTTAAATCATTTAACGGGAACTGTTAGTTCGGTAAATCAATCTACAATTGTTTCCGTTAGACTCCATTCGGATGATGATACTATTAACAGCGAAACTGTGGAAATACCCACATCTGACCTAAGGAAAATATTCAACGTTGGGGATCATGTGAGAGTGATTCATGGAAAGCACACTGATGATACAGGTTTGATAGTCGAAGTCAATGGGGACAAGGTAGAATTTATTTCCAATCAGACGAAGCGCACAGTCATTGTTTTTTCCAACTACCTAATTAAATCAACTGACAGCACAGTCTCAATAAACGAAAGTGGTAGATTTGAACTGCATGATCTAGTTCAAGTGAATTCTGATTTGGTTGGAATTGTTATCAGAGCCCAAAAGGACTCATTTGACGTTCTTTGTAGCGATGGGAAACTGTTATCCTTACCTCCCGTTTCTATCTACTCAAAGTTAAATTTGAACCCCAATCAGCAAATCGCCATCGATTCTAATGGTGTGGAAGTCAAAGTTGGCGACACTGTTAGAGAGTTTACTGGTGAGAGAAGACAAGGAACTATATTGCATGTTTATCGAAATTTTTTATTCTTGAGATCAAGGGAAATTGTGGAAAACCAAGGGGTGTTTGTTACGTCTTCTAATAGAGTTAAAACCATCACCAGCAAATCCAACGGAACGGGTGGTCAAATCTCCGGGCCAGACTTGTCTCGTATGAATCCCTCAAGAGTTATACCCCCACCAAGTATCCCAGTTGCGAATCAAAGGATGACAGGACGGGACCCAACCTTGAATAAAACCGTCAAAATTCGACAAGGAGGATATAAGGGTAAGATTGGTATCGTTAAAGAAGCCAATGGCGATAGGTTTCGTGTGGAGTTGCATAATCCTAACAAAACTATTCCCATTCCGTGCTCGTTTTTGCTCATCGAGTCCACTCATGGCTGGGTACCATATGAAGATTTTGTCGCTTCCGATAGGAGAGGTGGAAATATTCCACGCCATGAAATTTCTGGCCATGTACAGCAGCCACAACATGGAAGAGCTCCGGCCTGGGGTTCTGGTGGTAAGACTCCTGCGTGGGGTTCTGGTGGTAAGACCCCTGCATGGGGTTCTGGTGGATCTGGCGGTAAGACTCCAGCCTGGGGTTCAGGTGGTAAAACCCCTACTTGGGGTTCAGGCGCTAAAACTCCTGCTTGGGGTTCAGGTTCTAAGACACCAGCGTGGAGCGGATTGGATGAAGAGGACCGGAGAGATTTTTGAAATTTCCGCAATGGACTTACTTGTCTATTTAAATGAATCTAGCTGTAATAGTGGACTAATTGAATGCACAGTAGTGTACTTAACCAAAAGACACGTAGTGGAAGCAAATCAAAAGCGCGTAGAAAAATGTAAACTAGTCATAGATTATTACTTCAGACAAGTGGTCCCCTTACTTGTTACCCTTCATATATGCAGTTTTTGTTTCTCTTGTTCAACAATAGTCAGCTTCGTCTCGGCGCTTCGTTTTGAGCTGGAAGCCGGTAGAAATCCAGGTCAAGAGAAGTGCATCAGAGAATTTGTTCCTGAAGGTCAATTGGTGGTAGCTCGCATCAAGTCCAGTGGCTTCACTGGTGATGGTCAATCTTTAAGGCTTCGTATGTCCAATAGTATTGGAGATGAGTATAGAAACATCGTTGATTTTGTTGACAATGCTCAATTTGCATTTGCTGCTACCTCTTCTGCTTTAGATATTTGCTTTTGGAACACCCAAACTACCAACACCCCCAAAACACTTGTACGTGAAATTGAAGTGGAAGTTGAAGCTGGATCTGCTGCGCGTGATTGGAATGCAGTACAGGCATCTGAAAAACTTAAACCAGCTGAAGTAACGCTTCGGAAGATGGAGTCTCTCGTAGATGAAATTCTTAACGAATTGGAGTATCTAAAAAGGCGAGAAGAGAGACTAAGGGATACGAATGAATCCACGAATAGAAGGGTTAGAAATTTCTTTATAGCTGGAAAAGCACTTCTGATAGGACTTGGGTTATGGCAGGTGAATTATTTAAGAAACTACTTTCGTTCAAAACACATTTTGTGAATTTGCTCTCCTCAATCAACGTCCTACTGCCTTTGGAGGTCAATCAATATATAACCCCAATCAACTAAAATGTAGCTCACAATGACCCAACTCTCTATTTTTAAATATTCTCACATGCATTTTTTGAAGACATGTTCTTATTTCGGCTGCGGATAGCAGCAACAGCATATCATTCACCCTATCTCCTCAAGTTTACCCAATAGCATCGCAAAATCTACGAAGTTCATACTAATTCTTTCCCCATCAGTTGCCAAAAGTATCATATCTTTCATTGTTTGATAGGTACTGTTATCATTAATTTTATGCTGTAACTTCACAAGCTCTTCAAGTGAAAGTTGATCAGAAGTAACAGAGTCAGTTAAAAGCTCCCAGGCTTGATCAATATAAGAGAGATTCTCTTGCAAGATTAGTAACAAATTTGCGTACCAGAATAATTTTTTAGGATCAAGAATTGAGGTGTTGTGATAAACTAGTTTACCTCTTGTGTTCTCAGCATTTGAGAGTAGTTTTGATGGAATACCTAACTTATCCCTTAAAAAAGGAATTAGGTGAGATTCTAAAAGTTCATCGGAGTTTGCTGTAGAGCAGTATTGAAGATATTTTTCAATTATTAACGTGTTAAACTGATCTCCTACTCTTGCTTTATCGTTGCTAAAAGGATTGTCATTATATTTTTCAAACATCAGTCGGACGAAACCCCCCAAAGGCGCTAAGATGACATATAAGTGTGCCGCTAGGAATGTGGCAGGTGCTTTCTGCGAAGTTTAGTGGAAGAGGGAGGGAGGTAGTGAGTACCTAGTGACCTAGTGGAACGAAATGAAAATTATGAGTAGCCCACGACCGCTGTTTTGTCTGGTCGTTCCTGGTTTCTTTCTACTTTCAACTTGAACTGCAATGTCAACCGCTTCTCTGGCTAGAGAGTTGAAAGCTGCTCTCAAGACATACCCTGATTTTCCGAGCGAGGGGATTTCTTTTGAAGATTTTCTTCCCATCTTTGCAAATCATGAACTCTTTCAGAAACTAATTGAAGCGTTCAAAATTCATATCCAGGAATCATTTGCGGATAAAAAGATAGATTTCGTTGTTGGGTTAGAATCCAGAGGATTCTTGTTTGGGCCCACTTTAGCACTTGCCATAGGTGCTGGCTTTGTTCCGGTTAGAAAGCCTGGTAAACTACCTGGCACAATTGTTCAAACTTGTTACAAGAAAGAGTATGGTGAAGATGTTTTCGAAATGCAGGTTGGCGCCATCCCTGCCGATTCAAATGTCATTGTTGTTGATGATATTCTTGCTACTGGTGGCTCTGCATCTGCTGCAGGCTCACTGGTCAAACAGGTAGGCGGAATTATTTTGGAGTTCATGTTCGTCATGGAATTGGAATTTCTTAAAGGAAGGAACACTCTTCCTGCCCCCACATTTACATTGCTATCGGGGCAGCAGAAATGACCTTGTTAGAACTTTGAAGTGAAGTTAATGTCTAAGCAAGTATGTACGTAGTAGTAATCATGGCTTTCACCTTATATCGGTTTTGACTAGTAATCGATGAATCATGCTTCAGTCATTTTTGCTGGAGTAATGAGCTAGATGTGGAGATACATATCTAACTACTTGAGAAGTTCATTTTATTGGTATTTTTAAATCGTCTAGTAAGCCATGATAACTCTGCACTAATCGTAGGTGAGACTTCCTCGGTAGCTTTTCGAAAATAGCGACTCAAAACGAAGGCACAAATAATGAACGTTGTCGTACTTCATTCACAATGGATTAGGTGCCATTACCACTCTTTTTAAAAACATAGCAAGATCTATACTTCTCAATGTGTTCATATTATTTCCTCAAAACTCTTCGTTTTAACTTAGAATCATTTGTGCGCACCATAAATCCACTGACCAGGAAAATGCAAGTACCTTCAAAACCAATGATGCTATCATTTAGTTCCATTAACCAGTCAGCGTGTGATTTAGGCTGCATATTTCTTTAAGTTTGCCAATGATTTCGATTTTCCAAGCATCATCTTGACAATTTTCAACACGTAGCCTTGATCGGCGTCCCTTCAAACAACTGGTTAAGCTGTACCTCCAGCTGGTACTTAGTAGGTCATTGCTCTGCGGATAATTATTCTATCAGCACACAAGCGTACGAGCTGGGAGATATTAACTCAAAATGCATCTTTATGAATACTTACATAAGTTCAGTATTTGATAGAAAGTAAAGTCAATAAGACCGGAAACCGTGAATAAAATTCTATCACTTTTGCATTGAAACTGAAGGCTTCTAGATATACAAAAAAAGGTAAAGCGTGAAATCACGACAATCATTCACCATCGAACAGAGTTTATATATTTCAGTAAAGCATCAAGAGTGAAACTAAAATCAGTAACTTCAATTACAACTTTGATTTCTTTCAAAATAACAAACCTATCAAACGAGCGACCCTGTTTGCTCTCTTTTGCTATTGGAGACAATCTACTGAATCTCAACCAAATTAAATGCCGTTCTCCCAAGCAATCTGATTACTTCTACTGTATATGCAAAGAATCATTTTAAAGTTCTCCAACAGCTCGAGAAACCTATCTTTCACATACTGCCGTTCACGCAGGGTACTTTTTTCAATTTCTATGGATACAAATGTGACATCATCATTCAAAAGCTGAAAACAATGGACTAACTTTTGCAAATCACGACAGTTAGCTTGTATTTCTAAGCTCCTTTCTAGTGGAGTCATTGCTTGAATATTCTTTGTGACCTTTGAAAACATGTTCCAGACTCTTTGGTCTTTGTACTCGTGAAAGAGAGCTGAACTGTTCAAATTGATGGAATTATTGTCGCTCATGCTGTAATTATCTTCATCGTCGACGATATCACTAGCTACAAGATTGTTAACACCCTCAGCCGAACTGTCCTCGTCATCAGCGTAACTCTTTGGATCAAAATAAACACTTTGATAAACAGATGGTTGAGCTTCTAGGTTTCTGATAGCATTGGCAATCGTTGGGCTTTGAGAGGCACCTTGTTGTAAAGCAATATCCAACTTTTGAGATAAGCGTTCAATATCAAGCAAACGCTGCGTCCTTGTTTGTTTTTTAACAATAATTCTTTTTAGGTAACACAGCTGCAATTCTTTTAATTTGCGATATTGTAAAAGATTTATGATCACCATACAAAACGACCGCAGTTCCATTATTGGCTCCTTGAAGTTGGCCACAAAATGCAATATGAACCTCTCAAGATTGATAAATGATGAATCGACACTCTGACCTACTCCTTCAATACTGTTGTTTTCATCCAAAGTGGTGCCATTAGATTTAGAGATAGTTGTATCAATGAGCGAGAAAATATTCAAACTGCCCCCAAGGCCAACCAATTGTTTGTTATATCTATGGAGATCGTTTTCAAAATGCTTGTTAAGTTTGTGTAGATGTGTTAAATATTTCAGAATTCTTCGAAAAAACAATTCTGAAGGACGAAATTCTTGGTTCAAAGGTGAATCAAAATTCTTAACTAAGCTAAGAGGTGGTATCGGAAAATAAGAGTGGTATGGGTTGGGCTGCAGAGGACTTCGTGGTGAAGAGAGAAAAATTGACTGAGGAAGTGAGGTAAACGGTGGCGTCTTCAAAGCTTCAGCCCAGTTGCGTTCGTCAGGATCCAAGAAACGAATCACCATTATACTTTCACGAAACACTAATTCCTGGGTCAGGTTGTTTAAAAAGCTGCCCAGTAAACGTGTCCTCAAATTGATCGTTGCCGGGTCATTCTTGTAGCTAAGAGGCTTGGATATGAGTTTCTTGAAAGAGTGTTTCTCGGGTATAGGTGGAACTGGCTTGGTGGGGTACATCTTGCATAAACATTTCCGAAGAGAATAAAAGTCAGTATATCTCCGTTTAACAATACCGTATTTTGACCTTATGGTATAGTATACAGTTGATTGTCTTTTAATGTCACGAAAAGTTTCAGTGGTAATGATAAATATGGTATCATCCTGATCCATTATAGTTGCTGGTGCGAGCTGGTAATCTCTACAAGTTGATTTAGCTCTGTTCACCGCGCGAAGTTACTCCTGTATTAGGATTCACACGTCTCATCAACATTTAGCGTTCAGGACTTGTTACAGTTCTAGTTTCTGATTCTTTATATAGATTGCGTACATGTCATCGAAGAACCGTGAGGAAGATATACCAAAGGAGCAGCGTAAGTTTTTTACCGACAATTGATAGGAGTAGAACTAACAACTTCAAGCTCTGTTAAAAGCCGCTGATATATCAGAAGACATTCAGGCACGAGTATTTGAGGTTGCTCAAGATGCTCTTCAAAAATACACTCTAGAGAAGGAAATAGCATCTTTCATTAAGAAGGAAATGGACCAGTTGTATGGTCATACATGGCATTGTATTGTTGGGAAAAGTTTTGGTTCTTATGTATCTCACGAGTCTGGTGGTTTTGTTTACTTTTATATTGGCTCTATTGCTTTCCTAGTATTCAAGACTATCTGAATAAGGGTTAGTCACGTCATTATTAGTTGCCAAATATATTAACTCTAGCAGCTTGATTTTTTTTTTTCAAAGGACTTATGATCTGCTTCTCTTTGAGCTTCTTCAAAATAGGTGACGCTGGGCCAGAGTTATCTAAATGATCGCCGTCATCGTCTACTCTATCATGATCTGCTAGAAAACGCTTTAACCCGTTGCGTGTACTGAAAAGTTTTCTCTTCTTGCGGTTTGACTTGTCTGTAAGAATGTTGTTACCCATCGCACTTTGAGTAGGAACTTTCCTTTCGAAAGAATGGTCAGAAATCTCATCCTCATTGTCGTCATCGTCATCATCAAAAATAGACGTTCTGGTAATTTCATTGTTTTGTTTATCCTTGTTCTGAAGCAATAAACTTCGCAAAGGACTAGTTTGATTCAAGCCATAAAGTTTGGTATTTGTCGCATCAGGTGTTGACGTTGCCAGAAGTGTTCTCCCAATTCTTGATCCATTTTGGGGCCGGGGACTCCTTATGGCTTTTGAAGGAGATGCATTTTGTTTTCCTGGAGCCAATAGCGGTATTTTGCTGCCAGATTTCTTTGGTAAAGGGGTATGCTTTGCAGGAGATTTGATTTTACGTCCATTCACTTCTGCTGCCGTCTTGAATATGGTGATCTTGTTCAGCACAGGAGTAGTTGCAAAGGGTGTAGAGGAATTCTGCGCAAATGGATTGTTCGTTTTAGGTTGTGCTGAATCCCTTCTTTCTTTCAATCGCTTGATCGTTTTAAGCCCCATCTCAACCTTCGATTCAAGTATTGCCTTTCGAACAGTGTAAGTTTTCTCTAGATTCTTCTTTTCCAAATTAGCGTTGTCCAACAGAAATTGAAGGTGACTCAGTTGCCCCTTCGTTTCCCGAAGCTCATCTAGAACTTTCAGGTGATCTTCCTTGTGAGTACTCACATTCTTCAACGAGTTACCGTTGCCTAGATCCGCATTTTTTAAAACAATCAGGTAGTTAACCACACGATATATTTGTCGTTTTCGTTTGGTTTCCAGCTCAGCAAGCTCTCTTAAACAATTGGTTAATTCTCGTTCTTGAAATATCAAATTGGCTATCTTGAAATCCATAGCTTCTTACTATACTCTTCGATTACCTGTTGACCGGATCCCCCCAAACAACAATACCATCTATAAAACGACCTCACTAATTATCATCCGGTGTACGGGTGTTACAATTTCTAGTTCACATTTGTTGTCACTCTATCAGTTTTCTTTTCGTTTAGATTTGTTTGTAGGTGACAATGCAAATGTTTGCCATTTTTATCTGGATTACCTCGTGCATAGCTATGCTTTCTAAATCAGAGCTATTAGACATTCAGCAAAAAACTACTGATGGTGTAATTGGCATCAATCCTTCCAAATTCAATGAATTCTGCCAAGGTCCAAGAGATTATTTTATTGTCGCTCTACTTACAGACGTTGAAAATGAAGCAGGGTGTAGAATATGTCAACAATTTGCACCTGTGTTTGAGAAAGTAGTAGGTGCTTATATGGATGGCTACAGGGACACAGGAAAGGCTTTTTTTGCCGTATTGGATTATTCAAACATATATCAGCACCATCATGATGTCAGTTTATCCACTGTGCCTCAAGTTTGGATATATCCTCCAATAAATAGCGTGGGCTATTCAGCTGATTATGACTCAAAATCTGGCGATTATAGTTCTTGCTTGGGTGAAATAACTGAGCATCTGACCTATCAAGTTCCAGAGTCATTGCCAACTAGGAGCATCCAAGAAAACTCACTGGAATTCGCTCAATTTCTAGCTGAAATTCTACAAATTCAGCTATACCTAAAATCGGAGTTTGATATGTCCCACTTCATTAGTTATCTACTGGGTCTCTTTTTGCTTACTCAAGTAATAAGAAAAAGACGCGATAAGATAAGAAAAAGACTGGCTGGTAGCTACATTTGGCAAGTATTTTCTTTGGTGTCTATATTTATTTCCATAAGTGGGTACAATTTTTGTTCCCAAAGGGGTGTTCCTTTTTTACCAACAAATGAAAAAGGAGCCAGAATGTTTTTGTCAGGGGGTCAGCAATACCAATTTGGCTCGGAGGTTCTAATCAGCATAGTGGTATATCTATCGTTGGCTATATGTGTCACAGTTTTGATATGCATTCCTATGATTTCAAATCCCCTTCAAAGAAATTTCGGTGCTCTTTTATTTGCAACTTTTTTGTTTCTTGGCTATAACGTACTGACCTCCATTTTCATCATAAAGAATCCTTCTTACCCCTTCAACTTCATTAACATCCCTATTTTTTGAATTAAAGTCTTCTAAACAGTGGATTAAACGTTTAACAACCTGTATTCACATTACGGTCTTCATAAAAGTCAGCGCTTAGTGAGCGTTGACATAAGAGGCAACTTGTGTCCCTACGTAGATTGAGGCTAGTGAACATCATCATGCCTACCTGTTATCGAATGCATTAGATTCACGTTTCTAAAGTTGATTCTATTACATCTCTTTTTTCATCCTTATTCACAAGAATGAACGAAATTAGTATCAATGAGGCACCACACAAATACAAAGGTGACATTTCTTGAGCTTGTTTAACCTCTTGAAGGAACATCGCAAATGGAATCGTAAATGATAGACCAACAGTCACCGTTAATGGAGAGGTTAAAAGTAAAGCTTTAGCCCATAAATAGTCTGATATCATGGTTATGCAGCCGTTCGTGATAATTATGCACCAAACGTTTTTGGTTTTCGGAAGCTCAAAGCGTTCAATATCCAGATAGTCTAAAATAATTATCAAAGGCCACAAAAGCAACAGAGTAAAGACACCAACGAAACCAAAAAATTGAGAAGTATCGATTCTAGTCTCATTCTTGGCTTTCCGCTTTAACAAAATCGTATAGAGACCATAGCATAACGCACCTGCTAATGCCAATAAATTACCAAACATTGACAAGAAGGAGGATGTACTGGCTTCCTTAGTGATTTGATCTCTGCAGGTAACCATCACTATGCCTACGAAGGATAGGCCCAAACCAACCGCTTTTATGACACTCGGGTTCTCAATTCGAAAAAGCCAGCCGATTAAAAGGGTGAAAAAACCGCTAGTCGAGCTGAGTATTGTCTGATTGGCGACAGTAGTATATTTTAGTGAAGCATTTGTCACCAGATTCGAAAGGTACCACAACAGGCAAAACTGTAAAGACAGAACCGTAGTTTCTTTGAACGATAACCTTCCTTCTTCAACATGATTCATGACAAATGATTGAAATCTTGGCTGCGTAAAATTTTGTCGAAGTTTGTTCGTAAGTGATGGTGTTAAATATATTGTAAACAATCCTGTATTGAAATAAGTGAGCAGAAATGGTTTGGAGTAATTATGGTTCAAGAAAAGCTCATCTACTAAAAAAGACGACAAAACCCAGAAGACAACCACTATACTTAAACACAAAAGGCCCAATACCCAATGTCTCTTTTCTTTCCGGGTTGCTGTAGACATTAAGTAGTTCTGGCAACTTACCTCAACGAATTATTGCTGGTATTTTCTTTAAAAGTCGTGTGTTAGCAAAATTCACGACTAGCTGAAGTACATTTAGTAGCGGACTCTAAAAAGATAAATTCATTCAGCCACAAGACGATGCAAACAATTATTGATTACTCAGAATCATAGGTTTTGCATTCCAAGCTATTATACGAGATTAAAATTCATATATAGGTGTTGAGAATGAATTCGAGTTAGTCATGTAGATCAAATAGAAAAGCTGAAAGCCGGCAGACACTGCAAAATGGCCAATTTTAATTTTTTGAAGCAAGCTTTTGGCTCATTGATAAGATAATATTCGCACTCAGGAGAAATGTGTCTATCTGTCCTGACCAAAAGAAATGTTATCTACCGTTCGGAAGATTTTGAGTTCCTAACCAGAAAATTCAACAGGAGAAATACTCGTTGTTTAGCAGACATTTGGGTCAAGCGCCAATGAAGGAATAGAGTATGCTATTTAATTACCCGCCTAGTCAAACTTCACAGTTGACTGGTGATGATTGTAGCAAGAGTACAAACCAATTGCTGTTGGCTGCAATTGATAATCTAGTCGATTGTGATTACAATTAGTAGGATTCATGCACAACAGTTCCCAGCTTTTTCTTTCGACAATGGATTGTACTTTTTTTCATCAAGGGTAACATTAGCAGGAAAATTTGGAAAGATTAAGAACCGGATTGTCAAAAATGATAAGTAAGTACATTCGTTTTTGTTTATATTTTCTTTTTTTATTTCATAAGGTAGCACTTTAATCAAGTAGAACATAAGCTCTCCCATGCAGAATACGAACGCAATATATTAGAAGGGCCTGCTTGAGGGTTCATAGATGTTGAAAGCTGGGGCAGCATTTGGATACTGTAGATCCGTAGTAAATTAGCCATATTGACATTTCTTCAACGTGAACGAATCTGAAGACCAACATTGGAATCCCTGTCATATGCTTATACCAATACTTGTAATGATATTCAACCTTAAAAAAACATCAAGAAAAGTAGAAGACTGAAAGTAACTAGTATAGAGAGCATTTGTATTTTCTTTTCGTTTCTGGTGGAGATCATTCACAGATTCCTCACTTCACTGAGAGTTTGAAGTTTAAGATACAGGACATAGGTCTAGCACAATTTAACTAGTCACACCACATAAAGAGATCCCAAATTCGAACGACTCTGTTTTTCTCATGATTGATCAACATTGAGAACAATCTTATGAGGTAACCCAAGCTTCTCAAGGTTTCATTTTTGTTTTAAATGACGCTTCCAGCGGGCTAGTACATTTCAATAGTAAACAGTAAGCAAATATCTACTTGTTGAATGTCTCAAGTGTTCAACAAGCTGTTTTTAGATGAGACCCGCTACGTACTACAGCAGTTCCCAAGCACTTTGCCGAATGATTGATGCATGCCGACAAATAATTTTAATTCACACAGTCTAACATTAACTAGCAGTCAAACCTGAAGAGCTTCTAGACCAATGTTTGAGCACTAGCCTTCACGAACCAGTAACATTACTCAAAATGCGCGAATAATTAAGAAAAATCTAGGCGATTGAAATTGAGAGAAGGGCCACCTATAAGGTACCTAATATAACTGACAAAAAAAGCTCTGAAGATACTACCGAAGGCGTCAACAAGAATGAGAAAATTATTTTAAATGGTTACGTCTACAGTCGCCGTCATCTTTGATTTTCTATCAATACAATAGTACACGGAATCTTAGTAGGTCTGAACACATGATAGTCTTGCCTCGTCTCTTGAAGCACTATATAATACGAAGACTAACTGTTGTCGTTAAACTGCGTCGATTATGAACAAAACTTTTATAGTTCATTCATACATCTACGTAGTAGATCAAGTGACTTCTTGAGCTTGCCAAGCATCAAGTCCCACCGACAAGTGGTACACCAGTCAGCGTTATCTTTCCATACATTCTTTAATTCAAATTGTCCCATTCACAACTCAATGTTTTTGTTTCTCTCGACGAAACGTTTTTGCTTAGCATTTCGGTATCTTAAACCGTGTGATTTTAAGTCTCATAACCTTCTACATACAGGATCAATAATAATATTATTGTTGATACAATATAGGATTAGAATACATAGATTCTGATGTTCGAATCAATCAATGTCTTAATATTCACGTACTTGTATACCCTCTGATTCCACATTGGTCCAACGGAATCTTCTAGCAACAGCCAGTTGCACTAGATGTGGTTCTCCACCAGAAATTATAGTACTGACAGATTTTTTGGTTTACGGTGAGAGGCTCCAATTTCCAAAGCTAAACCAATTTCTTCATAAGCAACCTCCACGCGCGCTTTTAGTATGATGTAGAAACTGGACCTAAAGATCGACCAATACTTGCTTACACGGCAGCGCGAAATAAAAGACATTGATAATGTAGAGTAAGTACTATTTCTTCAAAAGATAGAACCACTCTCAGAGGCTAACTAGAAGATCTAAAACGGATGTACAGCTAATATGTTTCGAGGCAATCATGTTCAGGTGCGCCTCAAGTGGCTCTTAATCTATTTTAAAGCATAATCCACGAAAATTTCGATACAGAGAGATACGTCATAAACTGAGAACGATAGTTAGAGGCATAGCTTCGGCAATGTTCGATAAACAAGTCAACGAGTCAGAATTTCATGTTTCTTTTTTTCTTGTAGTAATATGTAATAACCGAATCAGATAACTTGCCAGTAATGACCTGAGCTCTATAAATTGAAACCGCTACAAAAAGTAAGGGATCGTGTTAAGGGCACAGAGAAGAAAGTGTAAAGAAGTAAGCTAGCGTTGTACAACAACTCAAAAGCATGGAGCCCGGTGGGTACTAGATAATAAGAACAAGGTTTCAGTGAGTTTACAAGTTCATAAAACACGGAACCTGGCAACATAGCATACCAGTAAATCGATTTGAAGAACTCTATTAGGCTGGCAGCCTCTCTCAATCAATAGTCTAAAACGGTTAAGAGACACAATCATCTCTAGGTGTCGTTGTGGTCTACCATCGAAACACTGGAAATCAATCCAATGAACTTCAAGTGATATATTTTTCAAGAGTCTTCAAAGACCAAGCAATGTTCTTATTGATTGATAATTTTAAAGTTGAAGTCTAAATTTGTAGCAGTGAAGTCTGAGCAGGGGGAATGTTAAGCCATATCTAATAGTACCTATTAGACGCTTGATTGCCGTTTGCAAATATGCCATGTTTCTTTGAAACCAAAACCACGTAAGGGGGCTTAAGTTTTCGGCTTAGGATTGTTACGGAGCTCAAACCAAATAAGGCAGAGAGCATACAAAACGTTTATTAAAAAGAACAACTACTTCTGGATAGCTCAATTATCTTTTGTTTCTTTTGAGGCGTGCCCTTCATGACATGACATTGCATCCATACAATTAATAGTAGATAGGGGAGGATAAGTTTGCTAGTGTGAGCATTTAGAGCAAGGGGTCAGTTTCCTCCATCTGCCTACTCTGCTCCATTTAAAAGCGAGCCGATTGCCATAAGCTTGCTCACGTAGATAGGACTTCAAAAAGACGTTAAGAGGCTGCTCTCTAGAATACGATGGAATAAACAAATCTCGTTAGTTTCTTGAAACGGAAAGTACATGTAGGATAATTGCTGGATCATTCGGAAGCTAAAATTGGTCCTTTCCCCAAAGACAATCGACTATAGTTCCTGAAGCTTCCTGAGGTGAGCTGGATAGAACCAGAAGATAGTACCTATAACGTCAACAACAACTGAAACTACAGATGGAAGAGCTAGGCATATCCATAGGGGATAGCCATAGAAAACTTTGATTGACGCAGCAAATCGAGACGTTAACCTGAAGCTGCCATAACTTCAGGAACTTGAACACAAGAGTGGCATTAAAATTCCTATGTTGCATTTCAGAAATACCACAAGTAAACTGAGCAATTAACTTGTTCATACCGACACTACAAGTTAACTACAAACCGAGACCCTTATATGCAGACTGATAATACAGAATGATACGTATCACTCCTAAGACTAGGAACATACAGAGCTTTTGAGCTTTTGGTATTTTCAAGTTATTTGAAAAATTAAATCTTTATACTAGGGACGAGGTTCGTGACAAAAGAAGACAATCATGAGACTCACCGTCTTGTCATCTACAAGTTTCAATAAGCTTCCAACTTGAGTAACCTAGCCATGTGATTAGTAACTTTCGAAGCATGATTCAGAACGTTCTGCTCTGCCGCGTCAAAAAGGGCAGCTACTTGAAGTTAAAAGAAAGATCAAAAATTCCTGAGCATTGTTCAAACAGCTATAAATCAAAACAGAATAAGAAATAAGGCCATCACTTACCAAGGAAAAACAAAAAAGTTCGAGAGATCAACAATGCACTTCAGGGACGCACCTGAACCTTTACATTAGTGTAAAAATAAATTATTAGATTGTTCGGTTCGAGCGTTAGCCATATACAAAATGCGGCCTTCAAAGTCATTGGAAAAGAGCTGCTTTAGGACCTCTCCAAAAGCTAAATTGACAAACAGGCTACCTCATATCTCCATCATCTTTGCCAACCTTTTCAGTAACAAAAAACAAAAGCAATATCGTTTATTTGTCCATTGGACGATCATCAAATATTGCTAGGTAGGCACTTTTTTCGGTAAGCGTGTCTGCCTCCTTTCTTCAGTAAGATCAATTGTCGCCGGATACTATGAATCGATCATTGTAGAAACTAACATGCTTCTAATTACCCATTCAATCTTGTAGCACTGAGTGCATCTCGCGTGAGACAAATTGAACTCGCCTACTTGGGTAGGATAAACGGTTGGGTAACGTAGCTGCTTCATCCGGCTACTTGCTTGGTCTGCTGCGTGCTTTACGCGCTGATTGGTGGTCGAATAAACCGGTACATTATTTGTTCTTATCCACGACAATGAGACGAACAAGTAACAAACCAGAACTGGTAGCTCGATGATTACAGTTCCACAATATCAGCCGAATACCCACACTTTTTCCAACCTGTGTCAATTGCCTTAGAAATTGTATTAGCACAAAAATCATTTCGCTGACGGCTGAACATCCGATATTTACTATTCGTCAAGGTATTTAGAATTTTGTGCGAACTTGTGGGTCGTGGTGAAAAAGACTATTGTGAGTTGTTCGTAGCTGAGTCCTTGACTATACTGATACACATTAAAAGAAGCTGCCCTTTAAGCAACTAATGTATTTGTTATGCGTATATCTGTAGAAAGCAACAGTGCGACAGTTGAAGTGTTCGAACACACTTCTCAATTTTGAATCTTTCTCATTCTCATTCAGTGAACGATGAACCAAGTACACAAATTTGGAGGTGAATAATTATGCTAGGGAGAGCTTGCTAGATCATTTCACAATTAGAATGTGAAACCAGACCTTTAGATGTAAATGCTAAGGCTAGGATAGGATCGTAATTAGTAGGATCAACAAACTTTATTGATTAGCCTCACCTAGACTAAGTTTGATCTTTTCTTCATCGTCCAATGGACAAATAAACGATATTGCTTTTGTTTTTTGTTACTGAAAAGGTTGGCAAAGATGATGGAGATATGAGGTAGCCTGTTTGTCAATTTAGCTTTTGGAGAGGTCCTAAAGCAGCTCTTTTCCAATGACTTTGAAGGCCGCATTTTGTATATGGCTAACGCTCGAACCGAACAATCTAATAATTTATTTTTACACTAATGTAAAGGTTCAGGTGCGTCCCTGAAGTGCATTGTTGATCTCTCGAACTTTTTTGTTTTTCCTTGGTAAGTGATGGCCTTATTTCTTATTCTGTTTTGATTTATAGCTGTTTGAACAATGCTCAGGAATTTTTGATCTTTCTTTTAACTTCAAGTAGCTGCCCTTTTTGACGCGGCAGAGCAGAACGTTCTGAATCATGCTTCGAAAGTTACTAATCACATGGCTAGGTTACTCAAGTTGGAAGCTTATTGAAACTTGTAGATGACAAGACGGTGAGTCTCATGATTGTCTTCTTTTGTCACGAACCTCGTCCCTAGTATAAAGATTTAATTTTTCAAATAACTTGAAAATACCAAAAGCTCAAAAGCTCTGTATGTTCCTAGTCTTAGGAGTGATACGTATCATTCTGTATTATCAGTCTGCATATAAGGGTCTCGGTTTGTAGTTAACTTGTAGTGTCGGTATGAACAAGTTAATTGCTCAGTTTACTTGTGGTATTTCTGAAATGCAACATAGGAATTTTAATGCCACTCTTGTGTTCAAGTTCCTGAAGTTATGGCAGCTTCAGGTTAACGTCTCGATTTGCTGCGTCAATCAAAGTTTTCTATGGCTATCCCCTATGGATATGCCTAGCTCTTCCATCTGTAGTTTCAGTTGTTGTTGACGTTATAGGTACTATCTTCTGGTTCTATCCAGCTCACCTCAGGAAGCTTCAGGAACTATAGTCGATTGTCTTTGGGGAAAGGACCAATTTTAGCTTCCGAATGATCCAGCAATTATCCTACATGTACTTTCCGTTTCAAGAAACTAACGAGATTTGTTTATTCCATCGTATTCTAGAGAGCAGCCTCTTAACGTCTTTTTGAAGTCCTATCTACGTGAGCAAGCTTATGGCAATCGGCTCGCTTTTAAATGGAGCAGAGTAGGCAGATGGAGGAAACTGACCCCTTGCTCTAAATGCTCACACTAGCAAACTTATCCTCCCCTATCTACTATTAATTGTATGGATGCAATGTCATGTCATGAAGGGCACGCCTCAAAAGAAACAAAAGATAATTGAGCTATCCAGAAGTAGTTGTTCTTTTTAATAAACGTTTTGTATGCTCTCTGCCTTATTTGGTTTGAGCTCCGTAACAATCCTAAGCCGAAAACTTAAGCCCCCTTACGTGGTTTTGGTTTCAAAGAAACATGGCATATTTGCAAACGGCAATCAAGCGTCTAATAGGTACTATTAGATATGGCTTAACATTCCCCCTGCTCAGACTTCACTGCTACAAATTTAGACTTCAACTTTAAAATTATCAATCAATAAGAACATTGCTTGGTCTTTGAAGACTCTTGAAAAATATATCACTTGAAGTTCATTGGATTGATTTCCAGTGTTTCGATGGTAGACCACAACGACACCTAGAGATGATTGTGTCTCTTAACCGTTTTAGACTATTGATTGAGAGAGGCTGCCAGCCTAATAGAGTTCTTCAAATCGATTTACTGGTATGCTATGTTGCCAGGTTCCGTGTTTTATGAACTTGTAAACTCACTGAAACCTTGTTCTTATTATCTAGTACCCACCGGGCTCCATGCTTTTGAGTTGTTGTACAACGCTAGCTTACTTCTTTACACTTTCTTCTCTGTGCCCTTAACACGATCCCTTACTTTTTGTAGCGGTTTCAATTTATAGAGCTCAGGTCATTACTGGCAAGTTATCTGATTCGGTTATTACATATTACTACAAGAAAAAAAAGAAACATGAAATTCTGACTCGTTGACTTGTTTATCGAACATTGCCGAAGCTATGCCTCTAACTATCGTTCTCAGTTTATGACGTATCTCTCTGTATCGAAATTTTCGTGGATTATGCTTTAAAATAGATTAAGAGCCACTTGAGGCGCACCTGAACATGATTGCCTCGAAACATATTAGCTGTACATCCGTTTTAGATCTTCTAGTTAGCCTCTGAGAGTGGTTCTATCTTTTGAAGAAATAGTACTTACTCTACATTATCAATGTCTTTTATTTCGCGCTGCCGTGTAAGCAAGTATTGGTCGATCTTTAGGTCCAGTTTCTACATCATACTAAAAGCGCGCGTGGAGGTTGCTTATGAAGAAATTGGTTTAGCTTTGGAAATTGGAGCCTCTCACCGTAAACCAAAAAATCTGTCAGTACTATAATTTCTGGTGGAGAACCACATCTAGTGCAACTGGCTGTTGCTAGAAGATTCCGTTGGACCAATGTGGAATCAGAGGGTATACAAGTACGTGAATATTAAGACATTGATTGATTCGAACATCAGAATCTATGTATTCTAATCCTATATTGTATCAACAATAATATTATTATTGATCCTGTATGTAAAAGGTTATGAGACTTAAAATCACACGGTTTAAGATACCGAAATGCTAAGCAAAAACGTTTCGTCGAGAGAAACAAAAACATTGAGTTGCGTTATAAAATAGATAGTAACAGACTTGCTAACTGAGCATTCAAGACTACGTTCTATTTCAGGGGCTTATTCAAGCTGACGGAGCAAGTGTGTTGATGCTTATATATCTGTCATGAGTTTGTAATCCCCATCTTTTTGATCACAGTTGCTCTAATGATAGGTGAGTATTCTAACTAGACACCAAGAACGAGTCTTCAAGCGTACAAATCCACGATCTACAAATGTCGACGAAAGTGGTTCTGTTAAAACGTGACCAAGCTTAGGTTGTCTAGTTTGAACCATTGGAATCAAGGGCCCGAACTTCGTTCAAAGAGACACTCATCCTCTTGATTCCAGTAGAATTGAGATTGACAAAGTCGTTGTCTACTGATTCTTAAAACATTGGCAAATTGGTTTGGCAAGTTTAAAAAAGGTACATCTCTTATATTGAGCAGTTGCAGTTGAATACTGAAACACACCTGAAAGGCCCGTCGATATGAACCGCAAATACTACTTTTCGAAAGTTAAATAACAATATACCATAATCATGTCAGGGCATCAATAGATTCGTTGGTTAAAGCTCATCTCTTTTCTTGATATCCACCAATTCTGCCTTGAAAACTAGCGGAGTTAGTATCTTTTTTCAAATCAATCCAAATAATAGACTCACCTAGTACAGCATTTGCTGGAATTGGGCCTATTCCGCGGCTGCCGTAACCTAAATCAGGAGGAATTGTTAGCTTTCTCTGCTCTCCAATACACATGCTTAATATTAGTATTCAGTAAAAAAGTTGAGAAAGAAAAGAAGCTCAAAATCACGTACTTTTGTAAACCTTGATCCCAACCTCTGATAACTTGTCCAGATCCTAAAACAAACTCCAATGGTTGATCACGTTCATAAGATGAATCAAAAATGGTGCCGTCCTCCAGAGACCCTTCATAGTGTATAGCAACTGTGTCTCCTGATTGAGTCTTTTGGACACACTCATCTGGTGGTACTTTCCTAGTGATTCCTAAAAACACTTATTAGCACACGTAATTGTGGAACTCAAGTAACTACGTACCAATCCTTAATTGACCTGAATCAACAGCGCAAACGAGTCTAACTAATAAGAACACAGCCAGAAATTTGGTCGTAGAAACTTTCATGGCGTGGCGGCGTTCTTGTCAAGTTGGCGAGAATACATGGCTCGCTCCGTCTCCTCAGAAGCAATTCTTCGCGACTACAGAAATAAGCATTGTCACTGAACATTTTAGACCAGAAGTTAGAATTGCATATTTACCTACAGTTATTCTACAACGATTCGCAGAGATGAGTTCCATTGTGACGTCCACTACTATGATAAACTGATTTCGCAATGGCTTTCACTACTAGCTTGAGTAAATGTATCAGCCTGTTAACCATTTACGCTCACTTGCATCAAAAGGAATCGCCAATACACAAAGGACTTCTCCTAATTTATATGGTACTTGCATTGCTTCAACATCATCATCAACTATTCTTTCGGTTTTCATGTTCGTTCGCTCACAAGTTAAATATTCTTGACTCTTTTAAATTCTGGAAAGATTCCATTAAAAAATTCATCAAAACTATCAAACTGCGACAAATCGGGCATTTCAAAACTTGATTCCTCGTGAGGAAACTCAGGGTTCGTAGAAAAGTGACTTGGTGACAAACCGAGATTAGGAACTTTGCAAACACTTTCTGTAGGAATTGCCGCTTGTAACATCTGTTCCTGAAAATCCACAGCGGAAGAGCCGTTCCGTATCTTATGAGAATAAAGATTAACAGTCGGCGATAAACTCTCTGAATCCTTCTCATCTAACTCATCAGTCCTAAAGTCAGCATGCTTTTGTGATGGTGTACTAACTTTGCTTGCTTTGTCTACAATGTTCTTGAGAATTTTACCCACAGAGTCGGTTGCTTCATTTGATCCTTCTCCTATCTCGTTCAAAAACCAATATACTTTAGAAATCAAATTCAAGGAAAAAGATTTCTGTTCTTGATTCATTATAGGTAAAAACTCAAATAATGATAAACTTGCATAAATAATTTGAGACCATTGGAACGAAGGGGATCCCCGAATCAAAGTAGTTGGTAGCTTCAAAAGTCTTTCTAAAATTTTCATCGAAAATTTCGTAACTGTGTTGAATGCATATACTAGGTTAGGAAGTCTATGAGAATCCCTGAAAACCTGAGTTATGGTACTTTTCTTCGGTGTGCACAACTTGATGTATCTTCTCGATAATACCACGTAAAGAAATTCGTAAGTAAAAGAAAGCAAACCACTAATATCTCGATCAATCAATGCTATCCACCGAGTTTTCCAGTCGTCCAAATCATAAAATACGAATATTGCATTGTCGTCATGTGTAAACGTCTTGGTCCAGCCCGGTGACTCGAATAGTCGTTGAAAAATTAGGTAAAGCTGGAGCTCACTAACTTTGATCGCATCCCCAATAGTAGCCTTCGGATACATGATAGTAAGCTTGTGTACCGAGTAAAAATCGTTAGTGATCATTATTGGGCGTCCTGATCCAATGGAATGCTGAAAATGGACCGCACACATGGCATTCCATATTCGCAGATGGTACAAGTCGTCGGCTTCAAACTTCTTCTCCTTTTCAACTCTGGTAACAATCTCCTTGAAATTGAAAGATATCATCAAATGTTTGATTCCGATTCCAGATAACAACCATCCATCTAGTTGAGGCTGCTTGGGCTTGCGGGCAACGTTGTAAAGACAAAGGTACAATATTCCTTCAATATCATGGTCAGTAAGTGGCTCAGTTATGGCAACTACACCAAGCAGCTTTGATGTAAGCCAGTACAATTGTTTTTGCTGCGAAGTATAAGTATAACGTTCATCAAAGCACATCGCCAAGGCAACAAAAACACATGTGATGAATGGGTGCTCTAACACGTACTCTCTGTTGATCTCAGTAATGCCTCCTGGTATAATCCAAAAATGAGCAACCTCAAAGTAGAGTTTGACCAGTTCCAGACAAAGTTTCTCGTTTTCAAGGTAGAACTTAAGAAACTCCTCACACGCTAACTGTAAAGGATCATACCTCGTGACTCTTTTGAAAAGAGAGTGGTCTATTTGTTTGATAATTTGCAGTGGAGAATCTTCTATAAACTGATCCAGATAATCCTCTGTCCAAGATATGTTCTTCGTGAAGTTCAAAGTGTCGATAAAAGACTCTTCGCGTCGTCTCATAGGTGGACTCAATCTCTCAGCGTGATTTTCTAGCTTCCAGAGCACTGAGGTCAATTGGGTTCTCAATTCATCTATTGCTATTTGCATTTTTTCTAATCTCAAGTCCATGTTAAAAGTTTCTGGCTTCATTGTGTTTCGAATGGCCTTAATTTCGGTTTCATTTTCTTGGGTCAAGGAACAGCTAAGTCGAAGCTTAGCGCACCTATGACATTTGCCAAGCTCTAGTTCAAAATCACACCTTGTCTTAAGCTTTCGACATGATTGGCAACTGAGGGCTCTCCTTCTTTTCCTTTCTTTACAAGGGTTTGAGGTTTTTTCCACGCTGTTAGTGGGTTGAAGCGGTTGATGTAATGATCCTTCAGCATGATCTTTGCCATCAACTCCAGAATTCCGATCGAAACTCAGAACCTTACGGTCATTTTTTGCTCCTCTATATTCATTGTGCTGATTGGTTTGGGCCCTATCCGTATCTCTCTCTTGATCCTTTTCAAACCTGGCCGCTTCTTCAACAAAGCTTCTGCTGCTCATGGATGCTAAGAGAGCATCATGCCGTGTTGAATGCCTCTTAAATGAAATATTATCTGCACTATGCTTTGCTTCATTTTCATCTAGAAGCTTACGGTGTTCCATGCTGGAGGTTTTCGTCTATGCAGGTCTAGCCTTTAGCCTTTGACCATATCTACCAGTTTGGGAGATCGATTTCTTTTAGTGTTGGGATAACATTTCGCGGACAAAGCAACATTTATCTAAATAGAAAGACTACTTAATTTATAACCCAGGAATCATCAGCAGGGCCATAAAAAGGGAAAACAGGCTGTATTTTAGATTTGCGGCATTTGATTTGGAAGAGAAAGAGTTAATATCGGTTATATTCTTCACGACTCTACCCTCTTCGTTTACATGAATGGTCTGTGAATGTTTGTTCGAGAAGCATTCGATCACTCCCCCTCGAACGATTGAGGAGGCCCCGAACTTCAGCCAATTATTACAGTCGAATGTTCCAGATGAGGTACGAACCAAGGCTGACCCTCTAACCACCTGCAACTCTTCTAGCTGGATATCTGAAAATTCGCCTTCAAAACGAATTGCACCCCCAATACCTTTTAGTTCAGGGAAAAAACTGATACTCTGAATTCTTGTGTTATTAGCAATAATGAGGCCTCCTTCAATTTCGCTAAGTTCTGGAAAATCTAAAATCTGAACCATATCATTCTTCATAATACCAAATGTTCCCCCCACATGTTGTAGTTTCGGTAAATGTAATTCTTTGAAGGAGTTTTCTATGAATCCTGCCGAAACTTCCACATTTTTCAAGTTCCTTAGATCAACTGATTCAGCATCTCTGACTGTAATATTTTTAGCATTCTTTAAGTTTGGAAGATTTATTTGAACGTTTTTGGCATTGGAAGTGATTGAAAGCTCGCCAGTAATCTCTTCTACGTCAGATTCCACAAGTTCCATATACCTATTATTGTTGATATTCAAGACGTTAAGGCTCTGTGTATCAAATCCTGTAAAGTGTGTCAACGCTGTATCTGAAATAATAATGGTTTCAAGCGAGCTGACCTCACTATTGAACGAAACGCTACTCAGAATGGGCAGAACCTGCCAATTTATGGACTGCATAGTTTTTAGCCGCGGTAAACGAATAGTTGACAATGCGGTTAAAAACAGAAAGGAGGAACTACCGCCGATGCGTTCCAGTTCTAAGCCCTCAACCCTTGCCACATTGGAGCTGTTTTGAACCTTGATATCTCCCCAGACATGTTTTGTGGCGCCAAAATCTAACACGGTGTCGGTGTATCCATCGACCACAATATCTCCCTCTATTGTTGTGCAATCTTCAAGCTGTTTCATATCTCCTTCGTTGCGGATGATATGCTCAGGTTTTGAACACTTTTGAGGGATGCTTTTGCTTTTAGGTCGTTCCCCAGTCGACACTTTGGTGTCCAATACAGCCAACAAATCTCTGCTTGGAGTTGTTGCCTTTTGTGGGTAATCTTCAAAGGCCTTGTTCCCAGTATGTTTCGTCATCGAAAAAGCATTGATCTTAAAGCAGATAGAAGAGATGACTAAGATATAGATGACTATAGGTCTCATCTCAACAATTGCTTTGATTGTTTCACTAATAGAAAATTTTCTAGATGATTAATAGACTGCGTTAGGTGCGACAATCCTGTTTCGAAGATACAGAGTACAAAAGCAAGCAAATCTTGAAGCGGTCCGAACACTACTATAGCAGCAGGTACCTAGTCATGCCATAACCGTAGTGCTTGTCAGTATTATACGCTTCAGTATTTGTTTAAGATGTAGCCAATATGTTCAGGAACATTTATAACAGTTGAGTTGATCAAAATATACTCGCGATGGGATTCGAAGCACAATCTTTTGACAGTAAGACAATCGCTTTGACCATTACGCCACACAGATAATAAAGTTCAAGCAAAGTGTACAGGTGTACTTTACCGCAGCTTTTGTTGCTATACTCATTATTCTCCCTTTTACTTTGCTGAAAAAACGACACAATAAACTCCATATAGGCCTAATATTTGATAGGGTGGAAGTCAAAAGAGAAAAAAGGAGCAACAGCTCTGCACTATTAACAATTGGAAATGAAAAAGTGAAAAAATGACAGCAATTAACTTTTACAAGCTCTTTGAGTACAAAATAAGTTCACCTAAGACGGTTTTAGTGTTTTTTCACAATAAGAAGATTTGGAAGTTATCAACGGCAACTAATTTATTTAGCTGTAAATCATCAAGGAAGTTTAAAGTTTGGAGTTCAATCTTTATAACTACCAATCAAGAGTTGTATAAGTACTATAGTCCTTTGTTTGTCTCAGAAATCAAGTTCAGTCGGTATACGATATTCTTCAAACATGACCTGCCATCTCGTTTATTGCATCAATTGGTAAAAATACATCTAGTTATATTCACTTATACATTAGAAAACCCAAATTTCTCTACATTCTAGTCTCCCAAAGCATCTCCCTTAATATCACCGTTATCCGATACATCGTCTGACAATTTCTGCAATCTAGCAGCATTCACTAAAGGAATCAACGAGGATATAGGGTCAGCATTGAGTATGAAAGGATGCTGCAGCAACTGGATGGCATCCGCACGTCGTTCAGGATTAACCTCTAAACATGATTGAAGGAACGACTTCAAACCGCCACTCAAAATGTCTGGCTCTTCCAATTTAGGAGTTCCGTTAGTAGTTATTAAAAACAAAGCCCTCAAAGGTGTCTCATTCAAGTAAGGAGGTTCACCTTCAATCATTTCAATAACCATTATTCCTAAAGACCAGAGGTCGACTTTAGGTCCATATTCTTTTCTGGACACAACCTCTGGAGCCATCCAATAAGGAGTACCTACCATTGTTGTACGCTTTAAGTTGTATTCCTTGATCTGCGCGCAAAACCCAAAATCTGTGATCTTAATTTCTCCACTTAGTGAAAGTAAAATGTTATCAGACTTGATATCGCGATGAATGATGCCTTTAGAATGCAGGAACAACAAACCTTCTAACGTCTCTTTACAAACGGCACCGATCTGCCCTTCAGACATAACACTATGCGTGACAATGTCCGTCAGGGATCCACCTTCCATATACTCCATCACAACCCACAGGTTGTTGTCCTGAACATAGGAATTAATAAAGTTCACAATATTCTTGTGTTTGGATCCTTTCATTACCAAGATTTCGTTTATTATTAGTTCTTTCTTGGGCTGCTTTTGTAAGTACATCCTTTTTATAGCCACGCAAGACCGTGTTCCTATTTCATTCGCAGTATAAACATCACCGGAAGCTCCTTTCCCAACTTTGACAAAGTTTTCGTACTTAGCAGTAGGGTCACCTGCAGAGCAGATGCTATTCAACTTATTGAGTATCAATTTGTCTCTACATTTCTTTTCTTCCTGTTTTCGTTCACTGCGTTGTTTAACTTCCTTTGAGCTCCTTTGCTTGCCCGAATTCGCACCCAACGGGGTTGGAGGTACTTTTTCTGTTCTGGGTGACAATCTAACAACTGGAGGGGGTGGAGCCGGTCTGTTCGGCCTCATTATACGAGTGTTGGATAGTGGCTGTTCTTGCTGTTGCTGCTGGTTTGATTGTTCGTGTTCCAGCTGCTGTTGCGGCTGCAGATTTTGTTGTGTGAACTGAGACTGCCCCTTAGGAACCAAAGGAGATCCAATGACAACATTTCTTGGTGAGGAAGAGGATGATTTTGTAGACTTGGTTGAGATCTTACGCGATAAAGAGCTAATAAATGAACTTGGAGAAGGATGTACATTTGGCACGCCATTGTAGTGTAGACCCAGTCTAGGAGACCCTGAAGTTGCGAACGTTGATGCAGATTTTGTAATGGGGGTTTTGGAAGACGGCGGCTTCGGAGGAGGACGAGAAGGAATGAAAGTCGAATCTTCTGGAGGAGGATATATCTGAGCAGGAGACGCCAACTCGAAACTAGAACTAAATTTTCCCTTATGGGATAGAACGGGAGTCGACAGCCTTTTCAAGCTAGTCTCTTGGATTCCCAAAGCTTCATAATTATCAGAAATTTCTTCGTTGGAAGTAGAATGAGTCGAATCTAAACTGTGTTTGGAGGCTTGGTCAATGTTAAACTGCATGAAACGATCCTCTTCAGTGTTCATGTTATTCTTGTAAAAGTTAACGATATCCATTACTGCCTGAGGGTTAGACTGCTGCTCCGTCTTTGAGATCCCACTATCGCTTAGGACGCGTTGCCAGGATTCTGGAAGTCCTTGAAATGATCCAGTGGAATTATCATACTTTACAGATTGCACATGCTTGTAACCATAAGGTGTGGAAATGCTCAAAGAAGGAGAATCAGTTGAATGTTGAATTACCCCGTTCAAGTTCAAACTCCTAGATTGAGATCCCAAATAATTTTCACCCTTGATTGAGCTCACGAAGCTACTTAGGACCCCTTTCACTTTGTGCTTTCTACTAGGAGGCCGAGAACTTGAAGTTACCCTCTGTTTAGTGGGTGAGAGTGTTTTTGAGGTATGGTGTGGTGAATATACTGGCGTAGAATGAATCATGGTTTCCTGCACATTTGTATTTGTGGGTGAAGCCTGTAATGCACGTGATTGGAAGGAAGATTTAGAGGAAGGGTCGTTGTGAACTTCTGCAAAGTCGGCCCCAGTAGAATTCGAAGAGTGATCGGAAGTACCCACTTGTGAGGACTCTTTATCAAAGTTTTTCTCTATACCCTCCTTTGGTTCCGTAATATTGTTGAGTTCCTTTAATACTGTTTCTGGAAGGGATCTTTGAAGAGATTTCTGCCTAAAATCAAACTCCTGATTTCCATCGTTCGGCGCACTGCCTGGAACGGGCATCACAGAGCTGTCTTGGAACGTGTCATTAGATCTAAGAACTGGGGTCAAAATTTCCAACTCATTATCATAACATATTTTGTTGAGCTTGTGAACTACATCCTCCTTGAAGGCAGAGTCAGGCTGGATCTTGAATACCTGTTCTTCAGCTAACGCATTCACATTCAGCGTGCCAGGAAAACGTGGGAGGTCTGCGTTTAAAGTTGATGAAGCTGAAAGTTCTGGCTGATCAGCAACTGAATCAGGTTCCGCCACGAGGGAGTTGTGTGACATGTAATTCGGATGGTTAGTTTTTTGCAGAGATTACCATATTCCTGATACTTATTCGATCACGACTGCGAAGATCACACATAGGAAGAAACTAAAGTGAGTTTAGCACTACTGATTACGTAAGCAAGATTTTGCAGGTATATAACATGGCTGAAGACAGTTCGTGCGCTCATTTCGGTTTAGAAAGAGAGTAGGCGATTCACTTTTTTTTCAATCAGTCCTTTGCTAGTGAATACTCGTGGACTGAATGCTGCTACCCATAAATCTTGCATGTGCTTAGAAATTTTTATGCTAATGGCATCCAATAACCATGTGTAGGAATGGTTACACTCTATTTACAAACAAACTATCAGAAAACCCTACATAAGCTGCCTGTATTGCTGGACTTTCTCGAGACGCCGACGGCGTCCTAGTTCACCAGCTTTTGAGAGGACCCCAAGAATCAAATCAGTTGATCGATTAGAATCATCATTGCCTGGAACTGGATAAGTAACCAGTGACGGCTCTGAGTCCGTGTCCACGATGCCAATCGTAGGAACACGAGCGTACATTGCTTCTTTCAAAGCATTCCTGTTCTCAACAGGGTTTAAAATTACAATAAGGTCAGGTTTTACAAGGGAACTTAATTCATCACCTTCCAAATTTCTACCAGTAGGAGTGTCTTCTAGGTCTACCTCATGTCTCTGCCAGGTGCCACTGATTTCAGTGCAGTTGGTCAAAGTCCCGGGTATCCATCTTGAGGACACAAAGTAACCCTTCACTCTACT
The DNA here is from genome assembly GCF_000027005.1 of Komagataella phaffii GS115. NCBI lineage: Eukaryota > Fungi > Ascomycota > Pichiomycetes > Pichiales > Pichiaceae > Komagataella > Komagataella phaffii. The sequence goes on from NC_012965.1 coordinate 2,220,640, forward strand.
TGCAGCTTCCTCTAAAGATCTTCTTTGTCCATCTCTGGTTCCCAAAAACAAAATCAAGCCGCCTTTCTCAGCAACGCCTTGAACAACTTTTGAAGCTCTCTTTAAGTATATCAATGTCTGTTCCAAGTCTATAATGTGTAATCCTTTGTACTCACCATATATGAAGGGTTGCGTGGATGGCCTATAAAGGGATGTCGAATGTCCTAAATGGACCCCTGCAGCCAGTAAAGTTTTGATAGACAACTCATTTGCTTTCTTAGGATTCAAAACATCTTCATGGGGTTTGTAAACGTTAGTTAAAGAAGCACCGAGAGAATTTACCTGCTGTGAATGATGGTATTGGCGTACAAATAGTTCTTGTATCGAATATTCTTTATTTGGAGGGGTGGAGTTCAAGAAGGGAAATTTGTTACTGTTTCTTACGTTGGTCCCAATGTTAGAACTTCCAACATTCAATTTGATTTCTTCCTTGTTCAGAAATTCATCCAAAAAGTCCTTAAGCATATTCCTGAAATCTACGTGGTCCTTCTGGTCCAAATTGTACTCTGTCAATAAGTCATTTGCTTGTTCTTCTGAAAGGGATCCAAGAGCTCGTATTTTGCCTCGTATTTCATCATACTTCAGGCGCTGATCAATGTCTTTATAGCTATGGGATTTATCAATGTCCGAAGAGATACTATATGGTCTTTTAAAGGCAAAAGACCTTAGCACACCGATTCTTCGAACCAATGACATGTTGCTCATACCGCTGTTGCAGAAAGTAAAATTTTCAGCGAACCCATATTCTAAGCGGTAGAAAATGGGAAAAAGAATGCTACCTTCCTCTTTAAGCTTTATTAGCTACATTTTTAAAGAAGTAAGTAAAAAAAAAAAAAAAAAACAAAAAAAACAAACGCAGTTAACGATCTCAAAACACAAATGTCCTACGAGCAGCAAAACAATCAACAACTTGACCAGCTGGCTCACAAACTTAACAGTTTTAGGAGGGTGACCCAAGACATTAGTTTTCAGGCTAACGAAGATAGCTCTACAATGGATTCGTTATCGAACGGCTTCAGCTCATTGGCAAGTTCTGTACGATCGACCTCTTCAAGGTTTGCTAGGGTTATTAGTCAGAACCAGAGTATCAGTAGGGTCATAGGATTGTCTCTTCTGGTATTCATAATATTTTGGACACTGTTTAAACTGCTATGACTATTCTTTTCTTACATACTGGCGGATACTGCTATTCTCTTCCACCTCCAATGTCTTGCCCTAGTTTATAAGTTCCAATAGACTTTCCCCATTGAACTTTTGATCTGTTAATTGGAAGCTGCCTACGCAGATTCCTAAACACAATTTCGTTCAAGTTATTGAAACTACTCAATAGGTTTCTTTGGTAATCATCCTCAAAAGATTTGATGTGATTGACAATGTCTGTAACCGTAGTTTCTGTGGGATTAAGTCTTTTGTGACTATTGAGTGTGACATTCCCGTCCTCATAGTAGTGGATTTTTATTCTTACCTGTCCCGAAATTAAGCCTTTGACCCTGTTAAATGTATAGAACGATTGCCACTTTCCGTTGTAAAAATTCTTATCATTGTACCGGACGTCCACAATAATGACATGGAATCCTTCCTCAAACGGAGTAAGCACTACCTTGTAGGAGTCTGGGAAATGCTCTTGGGTGTACTTCTCCAGCTCCTTGTCAACAGAATTATACTCAGGGAGAATATCTTCGCTAAATTCTTCAGTATCCATAGACTTCTGGTCTACAAAATCATAGTGGAACTTCAGGTTGGATGCATAGTCTATAAATTTAGTACCTCTTTGAGTATACCTGGAAACTATAGCTAACAATCCTTGAGAGGTATCCTGAACCAAATGAAAATCAGAATTGAGGACATGTGTTTCAAATTCATTTTTGATTTCCGCACCAAATTCCGCAGCAACCAGTTTCAAGTCTCGGATTACAGGTTTGGCTTCCCCAGGAGGAATGTCTTGGACAAATTCAGAGATTATGGACATAGATGAATTGGAGTATGTTTTGAAATCTAGTTCGATCATGCCATATCGCGCTTCGGGCTCGATTTCTAACTTTGAATTGATAGAAGAATCAGACAAGCGCGACTACACTACCACTGTTGCCGCCGCCCCCTTTCAATTGGTTCTTTCATTTTGGGTAACTATGCCTTCCAAGTTGGAATCATGTATTATAAAAGCAACTGATGAGAAACTGACAAGTGACAACTGGGGTTATATAATTGAAGTATGTGATACTATTAACGATGAGCCTGAGACAGGACCAGCGACTGCTATTATTTACATCAACAAGCGACTTAGCATAAAGGATGCCAATGTTCTCTTACGCTCATTGTCATTGATTATCGCAATGGCCGAAAATTGTGGTTCAAGAATGAAGCAGGCTATTGCTACCAAGGGCTTCATTTCAACTTTTGTGAAATTAATAGAAGACTCCAGAATTCACCACACAATAAAGCTTAAGATTGCTAACATGCTACATCAACTTTCAGAATCGTTCATCGATGATCCTTCACTTGCAATAATTGATAAGACTTGCTCGAGGTTAAGATCTCAGTACCCTGATCTATTTGCTCCAGCTCCTTCCAAGCCTTCTAAGAGAGAGATTTCACAGGACGATAGACAGAGAGAACAGGAGATGCTTGACAGGGCTCTCAAACTTTCTTTGGAGGAATACAATAGAACTGAATCTCCGCCGTTGAAAAAAAACGAAACATTGAAATCAAACCCCGAGTTTGTAACGGTGGATAACTCGTATAAGTGGTCCTCAGCAGATTCTCACCAGAAGCTCGATGAGAAAGTAGACAGCCATCCTAAGTTTAAATCCTCCAGTGTAACTTCTGTAGAGGATAATGAACCTCTCAGTGAAATAGTGAATACAGGTAGTATAGCAAAGGTCGCTAAAGTCAGGGCTTTGTATGACTTGGTGAGTAATGAAGCTGGTGAGCTCTCTTTTCACAGAGGTGATATCATAACCGTTCTCGCTAGTGTTTACAAAGACTGGTGGAAAGGTTCTCTGAAAGGCAAAGTAGGAATTTTTCCTCTCAACTATGTTACACCAATCAAAGAATTAACCGTTCATGAAGCGATGGAAGAAGCCGCTAAAGAGTATCGTATCTGGAAACAATCTAGACAGATTGACCTCTTTCTCAATAAACTGACTGAAGTACATGCCCTTGTGACAAATACTGGCAACTACGATGCCCTCAACGATCTTCTCGAAGATGAAACCATATCCAAATTATACAATAGTCTTACACCCTTGAGACCTCAGCTGACACGACTGATCGAGAAGTATAGTAACAGAAAAGAAGAAATGTTGTCTTTAAACGACAAACTTATCAAAAGCGAGCGGCTCTATTCAAACTTGTTGGAGGCTTCTGTCTCTCGGTTTAAGAGTGCACATGATTCAGCCTACTCCAACGATGATCCACGACAAGCTTATAGTTGAAGTATAAATATACAATCTGACTTATTTACAAGAGATAATTGTTTTAGTTGTACAGCAATTGATGGCTCGCTATTTATCCACCACCAACTACTTCTTGGAGTTTCTCTTCTTGCTTGCAATATTTCCTCCCAATTTCTGTTCAACGTGATTGCTGCCAATCAAATCAAGAAAGTCGTTCTCGCTCTGTGTACCTTGGACAGTATCTTCTTGGCTATTGTCGGCAAATCCCGAGTATCTCTGCTTGAATTTGTTCAAACGACCCCTTGTGCCTGTGTCACCCGAAACTAAATCTTTTCTACTACTATTCCAGAAAGGACTATTTCTCTGGTCAGAAATCATTCGCATTTCCACCTTGGGGTACTGTGATTTGCGGGTAATTACTGATCCATCTGATAATTCTACTTGACAATCGAACTTATAATAAATTGCAGGTCTTGCCTTACCGATTTGAATTTTCTTCAAAGGTCTATTGGGGATAGAAACTCCTTGTTCTAAGGAGGGTCTACTCGCAAATCTTTTCAATGCCAAGTTCACACCCTTCAACATAGTTACTTGATGAAGTAAAAAGTTAACTATATATAGTTTTGAGTTTTGGCTATTAGGTCTTGAAAAAATTGTTTCTTTCGCGAAATTGTTCAGCTTCTGAAACCAAAAGTAAATGAACCGGGGCACCCATCTAGAGGCGTAAACAATTACTGTCAACATCACTGGAAGGAACAATTTTTGTTCAGTTCAGATAGGTAGACTCAGTTGTATTGGAACCTAAGTCAAAAGACATTAAATCCTCTTGCTTAATGATTCCATTAAGTTCAGATACTTTGGATACTTCATTAGAGTTGTACAATTCCAGCTTCGTTAATAAATGTCGCCGCCCTTGTAAGAGCTTTTCAGGAAGTTCACCAGTGAAACTTATTTCAGGCCCAGGAAAGTTGTGCTCGGTAGATAGTCCTTCACATTCTTCTCTATCATTTTCTTCCTCCTCTTCCTCAAGCTGTTCTAGGCTATCTTCGTCAACCCCTTGTTTAGTTGAAAAGTTGTACGCAACCCGGTCTACTATGTTCTCTACTTTATTCAAGTTTACCTCCTTTCCTTGACTTAAAGCATCTAGCTTATACTTTATAATTGAGCGAACTTTTTGGAGTGACAATCTATCAAACCACCCATAACGCTCAGAAGGCTTCTCTAATACAGAAGCAGCGTGAAGTATGTTGGTAATCAAAGGGTCCTGAAGAGCGTGCACCTGGAAGGTTACAACTGATGGGAAGGTATCACCAGTGAAAACCTGATCTTTTGGAATAAATGCAAATTTTTTTTCATCTTCTGTCAAGTTATTGTAGTCTAGAAAGTTTAGGGGAACTAACTGGGACTCAGAGATGAAATTAGAAGGTTGGTGTTCCAGATCTGCAACGGCAGTGAAGCTCCTCTCTACAGTTCGGAAAGTCTCTATTTGGTATACTTTTGAGCTCGGGTCTAGGCGAGGATCATATCCGAAAACTATAGGCGAAGATCTCCATGGTCCTTTTCTCATTAGATACGAAACATATGGCAGAGCAAACTTGATACTAGACTTAAATCTGTCAGGGAACAGCTTAACCAAATTACTTCTAAGCCAGATAGGACGAACCCTAAACGCCACATTCAATAGCTCTATCGTATCCAAAAGTGTCTGAGCAGGAGATTCCCGGATGAATTCTTCACTGTTTCTCTTGTCAATGCGCATTTGCTGCACCTCTTTTCTCAAATCTTCTAAATTGTTCAACAGTTCATTAGGAGGACCCAGTGGCGTAGCTTCGCCGAAATCTATACTAGTACTAAACAATAAAATTCTTTTTGATCGAGTCTGTAAAGATATTTGTCCGTTCTCATCCACTATAGTTGATGAGTACGGGTTGGACTTGTAGCCATAATTGAAAGGCAATGAAACTCTGTTGAATCTCAAAGGAGGGGGTAAATCCAAATCATCGTTGTTTTGCTGTCTGCTTATATCATTTTCGATATCACTGGCAATGCCCTTAATATTAGGCAGATATCCCCTTAATAGCCCTTGTCTGAACTTACTTGCAAATGCAGAACTCTTCGTGATATACTGAAAATCTGCCAACTCCCTAAATTTGAAGTTCTTATTCAAGACTCCAATAACGTTGAACTCAGTACTAAAGCCATTCTGCTTGCAGTGTCGCAATGTAGCTGCTATGTTGTTTCCATTTCTCTTTCGAAATACCTTCCTAGGGACTCGTACCTTTACCAATAGATTCTCATTCTGATGAATGTAAGAGTTGATTGGATGATGATGGGGATCTTCTCTCAGTCGAAGCTCAAGAGTTGCTTCATTAAGAGCGTTGCCCTGTTGTCCTAAACTTAGAAAAGGGCGATTCTCCAATATGTCGTTGGATATGATACATTTCTGAAGTTTTTCTTTCCCGCCAACCATCTCCAGTGCCCTTGCCGAGTTATTAACCACCAACGGAAATTCTACTGACGTGAGCTTCGGCAGGTCTAGTAGGTATTTCTTATTTTCAGACATTGAAACGTTTTTGCAATTCTTTGAAGATAGTCTAGATCCTTGCTTGACCTGCTCTTAATAAACAAATAAACAGAAGCGCGAATATAGCTTAATAGCCAGTTGATACAGAAACTCCAAATTGGAAAATATCAATTTATCAAGTATACTGCCAAAGACCAAAAGCACTATCACAGATTCAAAAGCCAATGCGTGCAATGTCATATAATTAGCGAGATCTTCTATAAGCTTTAGACGCACTTTTGGTAGGTTTTGTTTGACGTACTCGGAGCATCCCAAACGAGCGCGAATTAAGCTTCCATCAGTGCTTCATTTTATACGCTAATAATTACACTTCGTTGGTCAAGGCATTACTATGTCAGAAATAAGAAAATCAAAGAGGGCTACTGCCGGCAAAAGAGCGCTTACACTGGATGAGGAGTTAATAGTCGAAGAGAGAAAAAAGCAAAATTTGAAACGAAATTTTCTTTCCAGGAAATCTGAGTTAACTCGGCGAGGTGAAACCTACGGACCAAAGCAGAGGAGAAGAAAACCAAAACATACATCCTCGGAAATGGAGGATTTAGAAGACGAAGTCAGATGCTTAGTTTGTGGTACAACGGAAGATGATGGCGAAGCAATGGTCCAGTGCGATCGTTGTCACACCTGGCAGCATAACCATTGTATGTTTCAGGAGAATACTATTCCTGAATCATATATTTGTAACGTATGCGACCCCCATAATGAAGCTTATGGTAACTTGAAATTCGAAATGAGTTTAAGTGAGTATAAACAACTCAAAAGAGAGACTCTTTCCCCGCATGGTAAGGGACCAGCACTCAACTTTGATATTCAAGAGTCTATTGTTGCGGCTAAGAAAGCACCAGATAGTGATTATTCAGAAGAGTCAATAGCAAAAATTCCTGAGGATGATAGTGAGAGTTTTTTTTCTGAGGAGAGCGACCAGGAACATTTAATTCACTCAAAACCAACACAAAAAGGTCACAACACAAAACACACTAAAGCTTTCGGGCAAGAGCAAGAAGGTTGCGAGATCAAGAGCATGGATGAGGAGTTTAATCCTGTAAGAAAGGGAATAGTGAAAACATTCTTTAAAATGTTCAACAATTTGTTACCTTCGAACGCTAAGAATGCCGAAGAATGGGCTCTGAAACTTGAATACCAATTACTGCTTTCTCGTGGAGACAAGAAAACTGGCAAAGGTGGCAAGATAGTACACATTCCTGGGAACAGCTATACTTCTAAAGCTCGAACTCTTATGTTCAATCTTAAAAACCCAAAGACTAAACTCTTAGAACGGCTCATTGGCAAAGAGCTAACATTTGTTCAACTATGCAATTTGACTCCCGAAGAGATGCAAACCTCTGACATCAAGCAACTTGCCAAGGATGTCCACACGAAGGCTATAAGTCAAACAGTTATAGAGAATGGAATGAACTCCAAACCTCGAGCGAAGATAACTCACAAAGGAGAGGAAATTATAGATTTTGGTGAGGCAGATGAAGGGAAAACAAGTGAACTGTTTAATGAAGATCAATTTTCTGATTATGAAAGGGGAGAAGAAGATAGCCCGCAACGAATGCAGCATCTCATCGAAGAAGAAGGTTCTCATCAGAGAGAGGAGGAGCAGGAAAAATTGTCTGAACGGGGAGAGCCATATAATAAGAATGTTTCTCTATATCACAATGAGTACTATTCTGGAGAAGAAGATGAGGGAATTAATCATGAACGCCAGCAAATGATCCTCGATGAGAGCATTAGTGCCATCATAGGAGACAATTTCCAAGATGAAGATCAGCCTATTGATGAAGCTGGTATTACTGATAGAAGTAAGGGTTTTGTTTGGGCTGGTGAACTAATATTTTCAGAGATTTCAAATTTCAGAGCATGTGCTTACTTTGTAACTTCTTCAACGTTAATGGATTTTGACAAAGAAAGCCAACAATGTATTTCAATCATAAGACAGTTTCATCAAATCCATAAGTATCTTCAAATTGAGGGTAGGCTCAACCGTAAAACAGCGCTCGCATACCTCAAAAATTGTATGGACCGTAAGAAATACACCCTCATAGTTGAATTTGTTCCAGACGAATCAGGAGAAGCATTAACAGATGAAGAGCACCGAAATAACTTCATAAGGTTGTTTAATTACTTCTACAATCGTAACAGATTTGGAGTGATACAAGGCAAGGGGGATTCTGTTAAAGATGCATACTTGATACCTTACCAGGAGGGAGATGTGCCAGAAAAAGTTTTTGGGTCGTTCAAGTTTCCGAATACTATATTTGAAGTTCGAAGAAGCTCGTTGTCTCAAAGACTTTTTGGAGTGTTTGTAACCAACTTATAATATCAACAAGCATCAATTCTTATCCTGATCATACTATACTAAAATGCTTCTAGAACCCATACACACTAGTAGCCCTATTTAGCAGCACTACCGATAGCAAGGCTTCTTTGTTTTTGCAAAAGCTGCACTTGAAATCTCTCAAAGTCGTTCAGCTCACTTCTTCTCTGCTTTTGAGCAATATCCTTAGCCCAGTCAGAAGAGGCCCATTGAGAAGAGATATCAGAAGCATCCCATGCCTCCTTGACAGCATCGGAGTTGTCTCCCCTGGAAACGGAATCCAACACTAAGAAGGTTAGTTCTATGTCTTGAAGACGAGCAACTTGTCTTTCAACATCAGTAGATGGTCCATCAACGAGAACTCTCTTCTGGTCGATGATGTCGACAATAGCAGCAAGCTTGTTGTTGATCAAAACAACTCTACCGACTTCCACGAGTCTCCAGTTCAATTCTTCAACTTCAACGGTTGGGGCGGACATCTTTACTTTGGTTGATAGAAGAAGGACAATAATTTTTTTTGTTGTACTGCAAAAAACAAGCGCGCAAGAACCAATCACATGACCAGGGTTGAGCCCTAGAGAATATTCGCTTTGAGAGTCTCGAATCTCGTTTCAATAAGTGTTTGTTCTACAGGAAAAAAGACGATGTTCAGGCTCGTGTGATTGTCAGAGTCTTTTAGTAAGTTGCTAATCTATTTTTATCTTTCTTATGATGAAATAATTTGCGATTGAGAGAAAAGGTTCGAAACATGCCTAGTTTCAATGTGTTCTCTTTTCGAAATGCGATAAATTTCTTTCTGAATAAAGGATGGCTTTTTATTCTAGAACTTGATTATCTAACTTTAAAGGTAATCAGTTTTGCCCCTATGATCGATGTCTAGCAATGATGACGACAAGGTTGATTTCAAGATGATTATGGAAGGTATAAATAAAAGGAAAACCCTGGTGGTATTGATATGTGTGAATTGCCCCTCAGTTGCTATAGTTGATACCATTGAGGAACATCTGATTTCCGGTGGAGCTAAGTTTCTATTTTTGAAGCCAGATGAAGTGACTGCCTTATACTTGGTGCTAGTTGCGCTTCAGGACTTACGTCAGGTTCACAGTGAATCTTTCAATGAGCTTGTTATCTATGGCATTGATAGTTGTTACATAGACTCTGTGCGCCTGGTAAAGTTGTTGAGCCAAGTTGCTCTGCTGGGTGGTAGTTTGGCAGGTCCAAAGAAGTGCAAGGCAGAAATGACACTAAGTAAGCTAAATATTCGCAAAATGAGTAGCCTGTACTAAGATCGTTACCAAAAACAGAGCTACGAGCTTCTCTGCTCGGGTAGATGGTCCAAATGATCACGATGACCTGTTAGGCTATTGATAATAATCTCACAAGTGGGAGACGCAGCGTTTATCTCCGGAGATCGTCCAAGCGTGCCTGTAAGTCGTCGTCTTCCTTAACTGCGACTCTAGCTCCTGTTTGTCCTTCTGTAACGACTTCTCCAGGAACATCGATCAAATTATTACTTAAATCAACCCCAATTTCGTCCAGTACCTTGCTGATTATTTCGTCTACCTCCTCTTCGTCTTCATCATCTAACTCTTCATCCATTAAATCATCCAGAGAGTCATCCATCATTTCCTCTCTCTGGCTCATGATATCCGTTTGCCTAGAGAATTCTTGAGAAATATGAGCTATTTGGGGCAAATTCATAGATTTATTCATCGTTCCAAGTAATTGCGCAGCATTACGCATTGACTGTGTCATTTGCTCATTCGATCGAACTGTTTGTATACGGAGTGAAATTGCTTGGAGTTGCACCTTCATCTTTGCAAACTTCTGTATATTCTTCTTCGTCCTAATAAGATCTTTTGCCTGAATCTTACACGCTCTCATTTGTCCATTACGACCAGATTTCTTTATTTCCCCAATTAATTTTCTCTCCTGTTGCTCTAACTTTAATCGCTCTCTATCGAGTTCTCTTTGAGTCTTCTCCAGAGCTCGCTGGTTCTTGCGCAATCTCTCTTGGGGAGTTTGCTTTTTGCCAAACATCCATTCAAACATCTTGGCTAACCTAAATGAGACGCTGGAGTTAGCAAACTGCAATGTAGAAAAGACAACTTGGAGGCTCGATTCAGCGATTAGGAGATAAAGCTAACAACCATAAGAGCAGTACACCACTAATTTAGAGGTTCTCTTTTTTCAATAGTTCGCAGCTCTTTCTCGCTTTCACTTAAAAAGGGTGATGTTATACGAGTTAGTGGGAATCACCAGGGTGATCAGAACTTCACCTAATGAGGATGTTAAAGCGTTCGTATGACTTTTGATTTTTGATTGTTCATTACTGACTATGTAGAGTGATCAAAACAGTTGGAAAGTTGATAATAAATAATAAAGGAGTGATAAGAGAAATCAATCCCATGGGGATTAAGTTTCTGCCAAAGATTATGACAAAAACTCAGGAGAAGCATTACAAAGGCAATCATTTCATGCTGTTGTTTGATTCCTCTCCCACAGTTCAGTCCGAAATTTTGAGGACATTGAGGAATGATCCACGAGTAGTCCGTGCTAATGTCTTTAAGGTAACCCACTCGAAAGGGGCCTTAGACATTGCATCATGTTTTTCTAGAACGGACTCTTAACGAATATTTATATTCTCTGTATATATGTAAATGTGTATATCATATGATCAAATCATATTATTTTTTCAGTCGACTTCTTCAGTTTCTGGTTTGCTAGCATTACGTTCTAGTAGGGTCGGGTTCCACATTCTCAGCATATTCGAAGCTAAAGGGAGTGCGCTCTGAAGATTACTATAATTAGGTAAGTCTACCACCTCTGACCTCAAGCTGATTCCCTTTAGAATGGAGCTGTCCATTTTGGTTCTTGGGGTGAGGCTCTGGTTTAGTAAACTTATCCGTTTAAGATCATCTATAGTGTGAGACATCTCAGTACTTGGAAAATGAACAACCGAGGAATCACCAGTAGAGTGGAGTCGCTGATTGTTAACAGTATCGGCATTACCAGAAACTACGCCCAGGAGCTCAACCTGTGCCATTTTGGCATCGTCAAAAGCGCCCATCAAATAGGGTAGCTCTTCCGAGATAGTGGATCTTTGCAAAGAGCTCATAATTTTCTCAGATGGAGCATTGAAAGAGGAGTTGCTCTTCCCTCTGGTCTTGAGATGATTTTTGGGGTCATGTTCAAAATTAATTTCAGAAGAAACAGAATCAGTTGGGTAAAGAAATTCTTTGGGTCTAACAGCATCAAACATCCTTTCAACATCTTTAACCACAGAGAGACATTCCATGGTTCCAATAGTGTCATTGTTGAGTATACAATCTTCCGCCTGTTTCAGAAGATCAGTTATGTAGCTTCTGTATCCTAAAATAGTTTTCTCTGTGAGGCTTTCGTTCAAATTTAGTGCCATTATGCGTTCCAAATCTATGCCTATTACCACTAACTTACTCTTGCAATACTTAATATGCAACTTGTATTCTAGACTCTTTTGTAGTCGGAGACATCGAAAAGTCAACTGTGCCAAAATTGTACCTAGATCACTAATATAGTCAGACGGTGACATTTTCAATAAAAACTCATTGATTCTTTCTACAGCTCCGTTTGATACGTTCAATTGCTCATAAAGTTCCATGCAAGTCTTCAGGACTTTGCTTGCTAGTTCCTTTTGAAAAAACTGTCTTTCAACTAAATCCTGCTCAATTTTATGGTTCGCAGTATCATAAGATGAGTTCTCATCACCAACGGTAGACACATAGATACCATCTACCAAATGGTATTCCAAGGTTTTGAACTCCCAATTGTCTAATCGCTGAGCAATGTGCTCTAGATCCCGCAAATTCTGGAATCCCTTCAAACAGACATGCTTCAATTTGCGATCCTTTGTAGCTTTGATGATATGGAAAAGCTTTTGACACTTCACTTTGTCTGAATTCAGCGTCGGATCTCTGAGTAGATCCACCAAAGAGTCTCCACATGTTGAGACTTCCATGGCATCTGTCAAGGAAAGAGTGTCACGCCAGATGCTATAGACAACTAGGTATTCGCGAAGGAGGCAGATCAAAGTCCCTTTCCTGAAACTCCTTCTGTAAAGGACGAAATAAGTAGTAATAAAAGATTCGCCCTATTATGTGTTCTCTGCTAGTATTTCAGACGAAAGCTTCTTTTGCCATTGGTTAACTGTCCTTAAAGGATGCAATGCGACCAAGATTAACGTCATGTTATCAAACCCAACTCCAGTTATGGTGTTCGCTTTTCTTATGCATAAGTCCAGCAGTTTTTCTACAACAACGTTCAAAGACAGATCCAAACTTAGGAAATGTCGAGTTTGGCGCACTAAAGGCTCGTTATTATAGCAATCCCAAACTCCATCACACGCTAGGATTAAAAAATGGTCTTCCGATGTGATCGTATGGATAACTATGTCTGGTTCAGCAGTGACTTGAAATTCTTCAGGAACGGTAAGACTCTCCAACGAGGATTTATTTGTTGCCTCCAAAGAAACGCTCATATTATTGTAGTTTCTTTGCTCAAGGTTAGCCCTTGCTTGCATTTTCTTGTTGTTCAATAGTCGGGCATAATTGGCTTGGTTGAAACATTTGAATGTAAAATCTCCAAATGCTCGGCTTAGTGCTAATACACCCCCAACCCTGTTGGCTTGAACGTGGCCACCGTCGCTATGAATACGAAATAATTCACCGTAGTGTTTTGGTTTATGATCGAAGGACAAGTTCTTTACGGTGTCATGCTTGCCTGTGTGTAGTATACACCGAGAGTCGCCTATGTTGGCGGTAAACACAATTCCGTTCAAAATAATCACAACAACTGCGGTAGAACCAGACTTAATCCTTCGAGAGTATAGTTCAGAGTCACATTTGAAGAAAGCATTCTTAATTATGTGGGTGAAATTTATAGTTTCAACTAAACAGTCAGTTTCCGCATATCGAGTGCCAATAGCGTTCTTGTGCTCCACCAATTGTTCCTTCAGAAGTCCAAATATGATGTGTGGTAATCTTTCTCCTACATATTGTGCAGCATTTTTACCCCCATGACCATCAAAAACACCAACAATATCAATCTCGTATTTTTGCAAGAAGCCACCGAAGGAAGTGATCTCAAGGGTTTTATGCCAACAGCAATGGGCATCCTCCATTGAAACACGATATCCTTGCATCTGACCGACTACCATGGAAATATGCGGCCTTCCATATGTCTCAACGAACTTTTCAGTTACAGGTTGTGATATAAATTGGCCCATAACTGAACTGCTGATGTTGCTAGGCTAAATGATGTTATGGATCGCGCAAGAAACCAGAAGCACTTCTGGAACACGAGGTAAAAATGTTTACTAGTATATACTACTACTGCAAGTGCATCCAACATCTAACTCAGTCAGTCATCACCACTATTAAAACCAAGCAACGAACATCATTGTGAATCGCCATCACTTAAGGAACAAAAGTCAAAAGTGCAGTTTGATTGATAATTAAAGTAAAAATCTATAGAGGTACGAGAACTCGAAATCTCTCTTACATGTTGTTACCTACCCTTGTGAGTTCCTTGACGAAGTTTTCTCCCCAATATGCAGCTGTGTATTTGCTGATATACTTGAACATAGACTCAAAACTAGATTCTCTCTTTTCTTCGGGTAGGGATAGAGCTTCATAAATTGCTTCACTTAACTCTTCTGTATTCCACGGATTAACCACGATTGCACCATTCAATGACTGGGCAGCTCCAGCGAACTCACTCAATATCAGAGATCCCTTCTTTTGCTGCTGGCATGCAATATACTCGTAGGATACAAGATTCATTCCATCCCGTGTACTTGAAACGAGACAGATATCCGAGACAGCGTATAAAGAGATCAGCTCCTCGAAGGGAACAGACTTGTGCATAAAGTGAATAGGAACAAATTCTATGGTGCCAAATTGGCCATTGATACGTCCCACAAGTTCATTAACAGTGGCACGAAGTGTTTGATACTCCTCTACATCGCCTCTTGAGGGTACAGCAACTTGAACTAAGACAACTTTGCCAATCCATTCTGGATGCTCCTGCAAGAATATTTCAAAAGCATGTAGCTTTTGTGGAACTCCCTTGATATAATCAAGCCTGTCCACCCCGACGATTAACTTCACTCCTTGACCAAAACGTTTTTGTAATGAGTGAATTCGTTCCTGCACCAAGTGCTGCTTGATCCCTGTAGTGAACTTGTCCACATCTATTCCGATAGGATACGCTCCAACGGACACATTGTGGGAACCATACGTAAGACCTGTTGGAGTTGTTCTGCAGCCCAGAATTCGTTCCACAGACGACGTAAAATGACGAGCGTAATCATAGGTGTGGAATCCAATCAAATCACAGCTCAACACCCCTTCCAGAATCTCCTTACGTACAGGAAGAATACGATAAATCTCTGATGAAGGGAATGGCGTGTGCAAGAAAAAACCTAAACGTACATTCTTGAGTCCTTGTTCATCAATTTGACGTCGAAGCATTTGTGGGAGTAACATTAAATGGTAGTCATGAATCCAAACAAGATCGTTATCAGCGATCTTACCAACTATAACTTTGCAGAACTGTCTGTTGGCCTCAATGTAAGCTGCCCATGCAGCCTCATCAAAATTCATTTCTCCTGGATGATAATGAAACAAGGGCCACAAAATAGAGTTGCTAAATCCATTGTAGTGTAATTCTGCAATTTCATCACTCAGATAGATAGGAAAGCAATTGAACTTCTCTTTAAGGTCACTGTTCACCTTTTCCTGGTCAATAGCTGGAACTTCCAAACCAGGCCAGCCAAACCATTGAAATTTTTGCTTTAGCCCTTGAAGCGCAGTAACCAATCCACCACTTGACATGTTGTATTGATAGTTGCCGTCAGAACCTTTTTTGATTGTAACTGGAACTCTATTAGAGATGACTAGAACATTTCCTTCCACCATTTCCTGAAAGTCTAGAAGCTTTGTTGAGAGAGACGAAACTAAGGAGGTAACTGGTAAAAATATTTAGACACTTGCTATTTTCAAGGTAGGGGAATGTCAGTTATACTTATACTACATACCAAATGTCGCGCAACAATTTCCAGGAGATGAAACTGAAACTACTGTATGCAGCTAAAAACGAGCAACAGTTCAGTTTCCTTACGGTTGTACGTGCCACTTCATAGCTTTTGCAATAAATCTGTCTACATATTTATCACTTATCAGTCTTGTCTGCGCTCTTAACAATATCTTCTTCTTCCCCATGGCGCTCTCTATCGTAGAACTCATCCAGAATCTTTGGTGAGATTCTATTCAGCATTTCCTTAGGGTAGATTCTCAACAGAGACCAAGCTTGATCTAACGACTCAAAGACAGTCCTGTTATCATAGGCACCCTGAGAAATAAATGTCTTCTCAAACTTGTCTAAAAACTCTAAGGAGAGTTTGTCTTCGATCGACAAAGCCTCTTCACCAACAACAGCTTTCATTGCAGCGGCATCACGACCTATAGCGTATTTAGCGTATAATTGGTTAGAAACATCACCATGATCCTTACGTGTCATACCCTCGCCAATAGCGCTCTTCATTAAGCGGGACAAAGATGGCAATACGTTGATAGGGGGATAGATACCTCGATTGTGCAGTTGACGATCGACTGATATCTGGCCTTCGGTAATGTAACCAGTAAGATCGGGAATTGGATGGGTGATATCATCGTTTGGCATGGTCAAAATGGGGATTTGAGTAATGGAACCGTTACGACCTTCCACTCGCCCTGCTCTCTCGTAAATAGTTGATAAATCTGTATACATATACCCCGGATAACCTCGACGGCCGGGAACTTCTTCTCTGGCAGCCGAAACTTCACGCAACGCATCTGCATACGAGGACATATCTGTTAAAATTGTTAGCACATGTCTTTCTGTTTGATATGCCAAATATTCAGCTGTTGTAAGAGCTAGACGAGGTGTGATGATTCTTTCGATAGTGGGATCGTTTGCCAGGTTCAAAAACAATGATGTTCTTTCCAGTGACCCATTCTCCTCAAAGTCTTGTTTGAAGAACCGGGAGGTTTCCAAGTTAACACCCATAGCCGCAAAAACAATAGAAAAGTTCTCTTCATGACCATCGTGTACATCCTTAGTAGGCCTGACCAAACCTGCCTGTCTACAAATCTGAGCCGCAATTTCGTTATGAGGCAACCCTGAAGCGGAAAAAATAGGAATCTTTTGCCCCCGAGCGATAGAATTCATAGTATCAATAGCTGATATACCCGTGGAAATCATTTCCTCTGGATAGATACGAGAATAGGGATTGATGGGAGACCCGTTTATATCTAAAAAGTCTTCAGCAAAAACCTTCGGTCCATTGTCTATGGGCCTACCAGACCCATCAAAAACTCGTCCTAGCATATCTTCTGACACAGGGATTTTCAAATTGTCCCCAGTAAACTCGACACGAGTTTTCTTGACATCAATGCCAGAAGTTCCTTCAAAGACCTGAACAATCGCTCTATTGCCACGGACTTCTAGAACCTGTCCTGCTCTGATAGTTCCATCGGGTAGGGTAAGGTTAACAATTTCATTAAACCTAGGAAATTTGACATTTTCAAGGATCACTAAAGGGCCATTAACCCCGCCAACAGTATTATAATTGATACGAGGCTTAACCTTAAATGCTTCGGCCACGGCCTTCTTGTTTATTTCAACTCAAACGCTAGTTAGTATCATTAGGAGATAGAAAAGTATAGTAACAGAAGCTTACATAGTTCCTGGTCGGTGAGCATTGCTTCTTATTGAAGTCCCTTTTCAAAAACAGTGATAACAATAAGGAGTTGAATTCACTGCGGTGTATTTGTTCGTATAGATTGCGATGGCTGCTTCACTGGCAAGATGACTTAGGATGGAAATTACGCAGACGTACCATGAATTACATAGAAGGAGTAACTATTGAAGTTCAACTATCTCCCATTTTTCATCTTGTGCCTTCAAAATATTGGAATCAGCCCCAATTCTGTCAGATTCCTTGGAAACATTGAAGTCATTAGTAGGAGCTTCCAAGGTACTGTTTAAGTGAAATCTTGGACTATTGCTGACCTCTTCACCTGAAGTATGCTTCAATGACGCAACAACTTTGATACCAGGAGTGGCCTCAGTGATAATTCGCGATGAATTTGCAGTTTTACTTACGTCTTTCAAAGAATACTTGTCTGTCATATCATCAATAACTTTTAATTGATGTTGAAAGAAATCGTAGACCTTGGCATTCAATGATGGCAAGTCACCACATTCCTTTATTGAAATCATTTTTGATTTCAAATAAAGTTTATTATCGTGGTATAGGTTTTCGGTGAGGCATTGCTCAGATTCAGTGTCCTCTGGCAAAGGTTCCCTTGGTTTTGGAACTAAACCAAAGCTCCTTTGTAAGGATTTCTCTCCATTAGTTTCTTCAGTCAAGCACTCGATTTTGTTACCGATGATCCTCCAAATAAAGGAGTTTATATCGAATAAGTCATAAAGGGTTATATCTGAATTCCAAGTAGACTCCTGTTTGTTGAGGGTTAAGAAGTTTAAAACAATGTACGAAACGGCTTTAGAGAGACAATGTATAGTATCTCTGGATGGTTCATGGTCTTCTGGAATGCCAGCAAAATACCAATAGGACTCCCTACCTATCATGGTTTGAAATTCACACTCCTGGTTCTGATTATCGAAGCTGTATATCTTTATGCCGAAAGGGAGCTTTATGCCCAAATACCTGGAAGTCAATTGCTGAAAGATCAAAATAGATTGAAATGACAAATTAGTCGTATTTCGATCATATAGCAGTATATCTTGTATATGTAACACAGGGACTTGCCTTATTCTCAGCTGTGTATTGGAACTTTTACTTACCTGAAGGACACTTACCAAAGTTTGTAATAAGTTTCCTCTGGCCATGCTGGTAGACTTTTCCAAAAACTCAAGTTTCTGATGAATATAACATTTGCTCAGCTCTTGGTCCATCCTACGTTTTTTGTGAGCGTTCTCTACTGACGACCTCAAATTAATAATATCTGCCTCTCTGATTCTTTTCTTAGAGAGTAGCTTCTCGATTCGTTGTTTCAACTGAGAATTGCGTATCTCCTGCTTATAGCACCTACTTTCAATCCTTAGAATCCGTCCCAAAATTATATGGCTTTCCACCTGCAATAACCCTAAATATAGGTTCTGCACTCCATGAGCTAAATCACTTTCAATTTGATTCTCACCACGCAAATTGTAATGTAAGCAATTTTTTAGCACGGTGTTGATACGGTATACCAATTCCGATGATTCAGATACCAACTCTACCAAACCTGTTTCCAATTTAAGTAGTTTATAGTTTATACATCCTGAGCATAGCAAGTTGGGGATTAGTTTCGCTCCATGGTGAGAAGACTTGACGGTAGGTATCAGACCGACGAGAACAGATTCTGACTTAGTTCTCATCCCCCCTAAAGTAAGGATCGTATAGGAGTAATCACATATTCCGCATTTAGGCGACTCTTTCATACCAGCTTGTTTAGAACTTAGGAACTTACATGCATTCGTATGATTTCTAGGATATGCGTGTGTGGTTCACGAGCGCTGCTCCCACCTTATCGCGAATTCGATGGTTCAGTGTGTCTATTCCTTTCTTTGTAATCAAAATAATCAGACTAGCTAAGCAGCATTCATTCAGTATAATAACGGGAGCAATGTTTCATGGATACATTAAATTACTGTTTTACGATACACTTCTTTTGACCAAAGGAATGAGTTGGTATGATGGTTGATTAGTCAGTCACTTTTGTTTTTCTCCAGCATTAGATGTTAACGCAATATTCCACAGGTAGCCCCCGTTATATTAGATGAAGTATACTTTTACCGTCATCAAAAAGCAACTGTGGACCTGAGTAAGAACTTTCAACGGTTAAAACTACAAAATAGCATACTTTACTCAATTGTCGATGACAGGAAGCCATTTTTCAGTTTTTCAGGCGTCATTTGCTGACGAAATTTTTGAGCTGCAGAATAAAAGATCATTTCGTACACCCACAAATTAGAAGCCTGATAAGCAATCGATGGGCACTAAGCCATTTATTTGTGCTTTAGTCACTGCAAGAAGCGTAGGTACAAAAGCACTGTGAGGATTGAGCTTTTCAGCTTTCTTTTCTACTGCTATCCCTCTATGTTTTCGTACACCGACAGTAGCCTGCTGCTACCACAAGATTAAATCCAACAATGTACTCGGGCCAGCTAATTGTGATTGTATGCCTTGATATCAGTTGTATCATGAAAAATGACGATTTCTCGATGTAGTCATAGATCTGAAGGTTGTGCCGTGCTGGGAGCGTAGGAATCACTGGGTCGTACAAGTTATGTAAGGGCATCAATACGTTTTTTTGTTGATGCAAATGAACCACGTATTTATCTCCTCGTTCCCCTACTTATAATAAGAGAGTTTGGTTCTGGTTTTTACTAGTGGAGTATACTGATTGCATAGCTAAACTGTTTCCACTTATTGACCAAAGTCATTCGAAGATTTTCAGGCGTTGTAGACAGAGAAAGCGTTCCGAAAACCATATTAAAATAGATAAGTGTTCATCCCCTTTAATGTTCTACCGTGCCACCTTTGAAATGGACTTAGTGTCTCTCAGGCTCGGAGTGCGTCAACTATCTTGATAAATTTTGGAGAACGTTGATAGTGGGATTCAGTCATCACACCCGTCCAAAGAAGATTTGCTCAAGATAGTCCCTCTAGTCTCAGATACTTTGCAAGGATAGGGTGAGAGATAGGTTTGTATTCAACCCCAACTGCCTGGCACGGAATTTCAAATGGGGGAAGGGGGTGAACGTAACTAAGATTCTCTTCAAACACAATTGTCAGTTGGTTAATGATAAACTCATATCCGTTTGAGCCCGCTACCATGGGTTGTTAACCTCGAAGTCAGCTGCAGCCTAAACACCTAGATGATGTTTTGATTTTTGTTGTAAAGGCGGCTCACCTCTTCGGTGATTTCGTGTCAAACGAGATTCTCGTTGAGGCCTGACACAAAGAGATGTAATTTTTGACGCGTACTTTTAGGAACAATTTTTCTGCTATCTTAGCAGCGCCATGGCTATTGCTACTGGTTCATACTCACTGGTAGTAACCAAGACTTCAAGTGGCACATGATTACAAGATGTTGAGATTTCAGTGAAGTTCTCCTTGGTTATTTCGTTGGCAAAATATGATCCCCAACACCGAGACGAGAATTGTCTTGCTGCACAATCGTTGAACTAAGTCGTCTGCCCCTCCATTTTCACCGGCTGCCACCTCTCTTCCAGCTCATCGCAAGTCCGGATGATAGAGAGGTTTGCTGAACACAACTACCAGAGAGCAATAGTTTAATTGATAGCATGGACCAAGACAGAGGAGGGATCTCGAAGTGTTTTCTCGTAGCTGTTATTTTGGATCAGAACAACTAAAGTTTCGCAAGTGACAACATTGTCTGTTTACACCATCGTACCAGTTAGTGGACAACCGTATTTATCAACGTTTTGTTGTGAGATATTTGCTCCATTGTTTTCATTGGAAAAATTTGCACCATGATATTTTGTGTTTTGTATGTTCTGAAAAATCTTCTAGGTTCTTATCCAATTATCACATTAACAACCATTTGGTTTCTCTACTGTTGCGGATGGGGATTTTCTGATCAGAATGTGCCAGTTTATGCTAGTATCAACAGATATTCATATCAAGCATTGGGGTTTTTACCGAAACGAATACATAAAGTTTTTTTACAAAGCTCAGAGAGTCAGCAACCCGGTCTTAAGAATCCTGACCTAACTAAAAAATTTCCCTTTTACTCTACTTCAAGTGGATCAAACAGTTATAATCTCCGTTTTTGTTGGAACTTGCCTATATGCATGCAATCAGTTTTAAGACAGCAGGGTGTTTGGTTGGCTCTGTCTAACTTGATACTAAACTTGTACTGTGGTATAAAAGAGTCATTGAAATTCATAAATAATCAGAAGGTTGACGATTATAAGTTTTGGCCGGGGTGTTGGTTGGTACGATTGCTTCACACTTTACAACAGGTGAACACGACATCATTTTACTGTAAATACAAAGGTGTAGAGGAAACCGTGGGACCTAAAAACAAATCTGAACAGTGTATAAGAACCAAGTGACTTACTGATCCTGCGATGGCATGAAAAGTTTCTCTGTTTGCTGAGCACGCGTCACTTCTTCTTGGCAGCAAGTAAATGTCTGATTTGAGCTTGAGCAGTTGTTTGTGAAAACAACTGAATTCAAAATTTGCCAGCTATCACGAATTTCAGCCAAGGCAGTTCCTCTACAGGTTAATGGTTTATGCCCCTCCCACACCAGTTGGAGTCTGGCAAGACCTAGAAAAATATAATAGACATAAACCGTTGAAAGGTCAAATATAGAAGCTCCGTGAAGAGTATTGGTAAGAACAATAAACGTTGATAAGCTACTACAACCAAAAAAAAGACGTTTTCAGCGTTAGGGAATGAATAGATTTATGAATACAGTGAAAAATCAGTTGCACAACAGAACGTATGAAAAGTGGAGATCAGGCCATTAAGGCAGAACTCTGTCATTAAAAATGGAGAAACTACGAAAGTTATCACACACTGGACATGGTTAATGCATAGTAGGTAGTCTTCAATTGCGAAAGACTGAAGTTGCTACTGGTTGAAGAAATTGCCTTCCAGCCGAAGGATTCACTTGCAAAATAAAAATATTATTCGATGATGAATTAAATAGAAAAATACAAATTTTGAATAATTTAATAAATCACATCTTAATCTAGGTACCCTGCAGCTCTAACTTAAACAAATGAGAATGTTAAAAAATTAGCTTTCAATAAAAAAAATGGTAGAACTTAAACTATGAAAAAAGTAAATAAAATTGAACAAATTTCTAAAATATAGTACAATAATCTCGTGACGGGAGTAAGAAGACATTAAGCATTTTATCTAGAGATTCATTGTAACTTTATATTTCTTTCTTCTAGTGTTTTCCGCATACTCCCAAGATAAACCATTATCATTTCTCGGCTATGAATGTTCCGTTAGTTTGATGATTTGATCAAGTTGTGCATTTTTATGTATCACTTTAGATTCTGCATCTAGTTAAGTAATCAAAAAACTCGTCTTCTACTTGGGTACCAATGTCTTGCATATTAGTACCTAATGTTCCTCTTTTATGGATGTTTTTCAAGCGGATTAGTTATGGTTGAATTAATCTCTTCATCTATAGACTTGATTATAGAATCGAAACAAAGGTTTTTTATGGAAACGTTGACATTTTGTCATTTCAATCGGTAATCTCTCACTCTCAGAATGAATACTAGAAAAAAAAGAAAAGAAAACTAACAACTATAGAAATCTGCCTAAGTTAATGTAAGGATCACTCAAGTACTGAAAACGAGGAAACCCGGTACTTTCTAGGGATCATCATAAACATTATAAACTACTGATTGACTTGGCCAGTAGCGACAAGAAATGACCAATTCTTAGGATAACTTGCCTTGTACATCTTCTTGGCTCGCTTGGAGCTGCTTCTGCGTACTTTTAAGAATTCTTCGACTTCCGACATTGTCTTGAAGCTGGCAGATCTTTCGCCCATGCGGAAGAGCGGACCGCGACAGATGATGTCAGGATGCGCGACACGAGTGTGGACAAATTTTTCGCCCTCGGCTTTGACCTCTCTGTAAGAACCAATCCAGATGTGGCGAATTGCGGCTTGATGCGGCTTCTTTCGGCGCTCGTAAGCACCTCGGGCAGTCTCATCTCTATGGAACTCGCGTATATCGCCAAGGTTATATTTAGCCATGAGCTCTCGGCAGGAGGTAATCAGTTCGTACAGTGATGGCCTGTTGTCTTCACCATTAGGAGCCTCGAGTCTAAAGGAATAGTTTTGTATACGGTCATATTTTTGTGCTTTTGCTGGTGGACAAAGTGTTTTGTAGTAGGCGTCATGGTTTGTACTTTTGTCGTTCGCATAACCGCTGAAGGGGCTGTGGGCAATTAGACTAGGTAGGAGCAAGGCCCAAACGGGATCTAGATTATCGCTTTCAATTTCGGCGTAATACTCGCTGTCATTGGCACTTGATAGCCCTGTACCGTTCTGGTTTTTGATGTAGTAACTAAAAAGATCGAAGCACATTCCTAATGTTTCTTGCTGTTCCTCTGGAATAGAGCTGGTGAGCTTAAAGCGGGATGTCTTCTTGTTTGTCATTCCTATGAAGGTACGGGCATTTGTAATCATGTAGTTGAACTCTTGTGGAGGATGGCTTTTTTCGTTTTGTGTTTGCGTATGTTCAATGGGGGTCATCATGATACGTCGGATCCTGACGTTAATGGGATGTCTTTTTCGATAAGCATTTTGTAGGACGACGAGCGTTTGTGGCACAATAGCTTGCAGCGGAATAGCAGGTCCTTCTTTTTGTGGAATGTGAGAAGTAACCTGGAAAATTGCTGCTGCTAGTTGGTCTTCAAAGGTCTCGTGGACTGAACTTCTTTCACGTTCGGTAAGTTTGTTGAAGTTATGCGTGGCTGCATTAAGCGCGCATTCTTTGATAAGATCAGTACAGTTAGAACCTAATGCAGCGCGCAAGACATAAGTTTGTTGGTTGAGTGTCGAGGACTGGTGGTTAGATTGTGGTGTTTCGACATTGTAGTCTAAATCGGTAATATCGGAGAAGTAGCCTCCGTTTTCATCTACGAAGAAAAGGCTATTTTCAGTATTGGAATAGCATAATCCACATGTAGTAAATGCTTTTTCGCCAATTAGTTTTTGAAAAAAATTGAGGTAGTTGTTGAGTTCTGTAGATGGCGGGTTTTCGCCAAATACATCGTCAGTGGTTATTATTTTTTTGAGTGGCTTTTCGTCTGTTGGACGGTTTAGAAACTCCCTTGCTAGTTCTATGAAGGTATTCAATTTTTTTTCTTTTGTGAGTTCTTCTTTGATTTTTTGTGCAACATTTAGAAGTACCATGGTTCGAGATTGACAGCTAGTATCGCCGGTAAGTGCGTCTAATTTGCGACTGTCTGCTTCTGGAACAAGAAGGGTGCATAAGGCCATGGCCGGATGTTTTTTGCTGGTTAGAAGTATGTATGCGTCATGCTGCATGACAGATAATGTATTTGTGATTTTGTTTGTTTTTTTGGTCATTGTGGCTACTTTTTGTGGAATTTGTGTATGGGATTGGAATTGGGAGAGGTAGGGGCCTTAGAAGTCGTTATATGGAAGTGTTGTTTTGTAGAAAGATATGAATAAGGAAGATGAAAAAAATTGGCGGTGGTCTGGGTATTTATAGTTTCTTATATGCTGGATGCTGGATGCTGGATGCTGGATGCTGGATGCTGGATGCTGGATGCTGGATGCTGGATGCTGGATGCTGGATGCTGGATGCTGGATGCTGGATGCTGGATGCTGGATG